>NW_021821668.1:0-79239 GCF_901000725.2 Takifugu rubripes
CCGAGCAGAAAAGGGACTTTGGCACTGAATACGGCGCCACTGAGCAGCGATAAGAATGCATGGGGAGTTTGTGGATCACGAAGTGAACATCAGGACCCTTGACCCTTGTGTAATATTGTTGTTACTCAGCCAGCGTTTGGGGGGTCTGATGGACCCGTTGCATTTTGTGGCTTTTAATGCCTCACAATCAAACACTTTTATGTTAAAATAGTGAACAGATGTTTACCTTATCCCAATTACAAGCAGTATAAACAATATATGGTTAATATTTGCCCTTTACCTTTGTTAGGTCTTGATGTGTTTGAAAGATGACTGAAGAGATCTCCTTTCAAGGTATTCAGGAAGTTTTAAACGATCCCTCCTACAGGATGAACATGCAGAGGCTCTCCAGACTGCACAGAGACGCGCCGATGAAGCCGTGACAGCGCCCTTTCTGGATAGAGTTTGTCATGAGACACAAAGGTGCAGCTCACCTGAGGACTGAGTCCTACAGGCTGCCCTGGTATTCCTATCACTCTGTAGACGTGATGCTCTTCTTAGCTGGAATCACGCTGCTCATGTTCATGACCTTTGCTGCTCTAGCACGACGCTTGTGTTCTAGATGTGCGAGAGCAAAAAGTGAGCGTGATTTAAAAAAGACATTTATTCAGAATTGATTCTATCAGAACTTGAAAAATTATTATCTAAAAGCAAATTTCACATATTGTGTTGTGATTAATGGTGTATTGAAATAAAAATATTATAAAACTGTTGGTCTTGTTCAGGTAACCTGGAAGAGAATATTGCTTGATGACCGCACATTTATTTATCTAACCAAATGGCTCCTGATAATTTTTATGAATTACAAGATTACAAGAATATTATTTAAAATAGGAATAATAAAATAATCAGGATGAATAATGGATGATAAATGTCACCCAGTCAAATCATTTCTACGGTATTTTAGGTACCAAAAGGGAAAAATAAGATTTTGTCAAGAACAGATTTTTAAACAATTTCAGCGTTCCACAGGATGCTAGAATAATCAGAATCTAAAATGTATGTGTGTAAACAAGAGCGAATAGAGAGAACAAAAGAGAGCTGTAAATCAGTGGATAAAGACAAACTTCCTCAGTCATCATTGAGTCATTGAGACACTTTCTGAGGGCTTTATTCCAATCAATACTTTTATTAAAGAACAAAAAACAAGCCCCACAATTTGTTACAGAATATATATCTACAACCTGTTGATCTTGATGATGAATCATTAATCTGTCTTGATCTGAATTACTGTTGATCAGCAGGGTAGTATCTGAAGCCTGAATGTGTTTACTTGACTGTATAAATAGGAGCTATCGATGTAAGCACTTCAGAGTTCTTCGGTTCTTCGGTCCAACCTAACTATCCCTTGACCCAGTCTTTTATAGAAACACATATGTAAATTATTGATGCTAATTCAGTCCAATCCAGTCCTAAACAAACAATTCTAAACAACAATCATGGGACAAGTCAAGGAGAAGGTGGTTTTCAGCAAGATGTGAAGGTATTTAAATACCTTCACATGTTGACTTAACACTGCAAACTGCAATAATCATTTGTTGTTTTAACGGTCGTATTCAGAGTTTGCTTTCAATCCTGATTTGGAATTTAATATTAAAATCACGATGGAGGCCAGATTGTGTGATTCCGCGGCTGTCTTTCCGCCTTGCTGAAAAACACCTTCTCCTTGACTTGTCCCTGTCCCTCATGTTTCTAATCTGTGCTCTTATTCTCTCCATCTGATTTAACCAGCAGTTTCACACAGCTATGGTTTGACCCTGCTAGTGAGACACGTGCTAATAACATTCCCAGTGTTCCCAGGTCTCAGTTTCTGGAATACAGATGTTGTGAATTTCTTCTGGTGGTGGTCGAGAGGTGCTGATGAGAAAGGAATCTTCATAGACACCGACTTGGTTATCATAGATGTTTATTGGAGAGAACAGTCAGGTATCTATCGGACACTGCAGTTCGCCTGAGGGAGGTTTCGTGGTCCTGTAGGTGAAGAACTCTGAAGTTCTTACATCGATAGCTCCTTCTTATACAGTCAAGTAAACACATTCTTCTCCGATGACCTCATGATACACAATATAGCAAACCCAATGGCATAGAGTTCAGTTAGTACCAAAAATGGGAATAGTAGAATGGCTTCATGATACACCCTTATATGGAGAACAACCAGGAGTCTACGGGCTCCAGCATCTCCTCTTAGCAGCTTCTCTTAGCAATAACAAGACTTCAGATATACATGTTAAATACATAAAACACATCAAACAGTAGTTTTTGAATTTGTAGTTCATAGTCCCCTGATGACGGATCTTCAGTTGTTCCACATCTTTATCCAGGGTCCTCCAGCATCTTCATTCATCTTTGAAGTTCTGTGTCCATTCTGTCATCGAATCCTCAGAAGTGTATTCAGACAGGTGCACCAACAAAGTTCACCACAAGTTGAGACTAGACTTCGAAGACTTTTCTCCTGACCAGGTGAAGTCGTGCTCCGATCAGACACGTACTCTGCCACGCTGTCCCAGAGACTCTCCTCCTCCACCCCAGCGTTGTCTCTTTTATTAAAATAGGCATGATTACACAGCGGGAGGTGTATCTTAGTTACATAGACTGCAGCAGATACATTTCTCACACAGGCGGGGGAACGTTCATGCTCGCCGAGTCACATTGTTCATGTTTTGACTATATTGGAGCGGTTCCCAGCCTACGCACAGGTGCACAGGCCTGAGAACCCTAACCGAAGCAGATATCACACATTATTGTTTATTCCTCCTTCTTACTAACTCGCTCACATACAGATCCGTTCCCACACTCCACTTTCCCACATTTTAATCCTTCTCGTATTACCTACGAAACTACTCTACTTCAATCAAAATAGCAATTACATAAAATGCAATTTGCGATATTTCACAACAATTCGAACATAGTTGTCACCCCACTGTAGATCCCCAACTACAGTCCTGGAAACAGATAAGAGAGATGCCACTATCTTTGCAAACAAAACATTGGTTTCATTAAAAAGGTATACAATACAAACATATCAAAGCATGAGTAACACAAATAAGTAAATGATGTAACCATTTCCCCCTTGTCACCAGTACTACAACGAAAGAAATGGAAACATAGACACCATTAATGCAAAAGCTAACATAAGAATATATCTCAACCGATTATACTGGATCTTATCAGAAATGTCCTCCTCATAATCTGAAAATAATTTTTCATAATCAATTGAAATAAAGTTCTCCACACATAGACAAGTAAACCTGCAAGAAGAAACTTCTATATTTCTAGGCTTTTCTTTATTATGTGTGTGTGTGTGTGTGTGTGCGTGTGTGTGTGTGTGTGTGTGTGTGTGTGTGTGTGTGTGTGTGTGCGTGTGTGTGTGTGTGTGTGTGTGTGAACCGTGCGGTCCTGCTGGATCACACCCAGTTTTCTTTATCTCCACACAGACTTATCTGATGTTTTTTCACGACCAGCACAACCCTGAGGTCCTCTTTAAGCTTCAGATAAACTCTCAAACGTTCTATCTGAGGTACAAAAGTGATTTTCTTCTTTCTTTTTTAGAGTTTCAATTAATTACAAAAGTCTTTCTGCCTCCTCCCTTTTTCCATTTCTTTTTAACAACAAACTATGAGAAGGTCCCCCATAAGATCACTCTTACAAGGACAGAGAGAGACAGAGAGAGTGACGGGAAGGTGGGGGGTTAAACAAACACACTAACAGAGCTCAAAATCAAATCACAAAGGCACACACACTACCTGCATATGCAGATTTAGCCTATTATGACATGTCCGGTACCGCTGTCAGAAATCACAGTCAGAGAGGACACCTATAATAACCTATAACCCCAGATTTCCAGCCACACAAGAGGACACACAGGACTTTGGGACAAATGTCCTGAAGAGAACTGTGTTTGCTTTTTTCTATACGTTTCTGTTTTCTGTTATAGTTAGTTTAGAAGTAAGGGATAGTATAATCTTTCGCAAGAGTAAAGATAAGCAGTCAGTTGATCCTTCCTTGACATGATTGTTGTTTAGATAGTTGTAATCAGCAGGAAACAGTCAGACGGGAAGTGTTAAACCCCCAGCGTAAAACTGTTTTCCTGTGCAATTCATGGAAGCTGTATTTCAATCTTGACAACTTGTTATGGTGAAATGTGTCGTTTTCCCTGACAGCAACGTTGAGTGTGATGGTCTAGTAATGTAGAGATGTTTGGCTGATGTACCAGCTGTCCGCAGCCTGGATCACCATCACCTTGTGCAGCTCCTCAACCAGGACCCTCATGTTCACCCAGTGGATTCCTACGTGTGGAAAACCAAAACGTTACCACCGAGTATTGTTGAAATTATGGCGGTGGGAAGGCAGATTACGGTTGCAAAGAGCAAAAACTTTACGAAATCTTCCATGCAGAAATTCAAATAAAGCAAAAACTAGAACTTATTCCAGGAAAGACTTTGCAGAAGTGAAGCAATAAAGAGAGTTGGTTGAAACAGGGTTTCAGGGATTAAACTTTCTGTAGTCTCTCCACTTTTGTTTGACTGTTCTCACATGTACACAGCACATGGAGCCTCTCCCAGTAAACAACACACTGGTGACACTGGAGAATAACTAGAAGTGGGAGATTCTGATGATATATAAGTTGGAGACATCATTTTCCTTGTATTGTCATAAAGACTGACTGGGCAGAAATGATTCACCCCTGATGTTCAAGAGAGATGCTTAATAATTTTTATTAAACTACATCCTGCCTACATGACTAGACTATTTTCTCAAAAAAGAGAGACCTGCAAATGTATCTTCTCAGATAAGACCTGTAGATGCACACATCCGCTTTTGCAGTGTAAAATCAGCGTGAGTGCTGCTCGGTGCCCAGGCTGACAGGAAGCAAGCTGCCTGTTAGACTGTGCCTTGAAAGCTCAATAAGAAAACAAGAAAGACACACGCGCTTAGGGTCTTGATTCTCAACAGATCTCCTGCTATAAACTTCCCACAACAAAGGTGAGAAGATCAAGTCATAGTTTCTAGTATGGAACCTAAAAAACAATGGTTTTCCAAGCTGAAAGATGCATTTAGCAACGGTCCTCTTGCACCCAATGTGGCTTTTGGTTTTATCCTCATGGGACTAGAGAAGCTGGTGGAGCTGGAGTTTGAGTGTCCTTGCAGTCCTTCATGGAACGGACTGTTCTCATCAGCATTCTTCATCATTCCTGCCGTCATGGCCTTCACCTTGATGTTGATCATTCAAGGATGCAGATGTGATGAGTCCAGCAGGTTGATCACTCAAGGATACAGACGTTACGAGTCC
Organism: Takifugu rubripes; assembly: GCF_901000725.2. Lineage (NCBI taxonomy): Eukaryota > Metazoa > Chordata > Actinopteri > Tetraodontiformes > Tetraodontidae > Takifugu > Takifugu rubripes. Next base: position 5,330 of record NW_021821668.1, read on the forward strand.
AGCAGCTTTATCATTCAAGGATGCAGATGTGATGAGTGGTTCAAGAAGACAGTGTCCCTGTCCAGTTCCGTGCCTGCTTTCGTGTGGCTGATCTTGTTGTTCTTCGACGGCCAGTACTTCACCTGTGCTATGACAGACTGGGACGGTAGATTTGTGCTCGTTGACAAGGCAGCTCCAAAGAAGTGGTGTGAGCCAATTAGTGAAGGAAATTTCACCAGACAAGAGCTGATGCTCCGCTCACAAAGGTGGATTGTTACATCTCAGGTGAGTTCAACCTTTTTTTACATGATCAAGGAGAAAGGAGATATTTCATTGTTTAAAAATACACAGTGTGTGTCTGTACTCTCCCCACACCCCAGGTTATAGCCATAATCCTCCTCATCTTCATCTGTGTGGGTCTCACAGTGTACCTTTTCAGAAATAGTTGAAAAGAGAAGAAGCAGACGGATCCCACCAGGGAAATCCAACTTTCATAAATGTCTTGAAAAGCCTTTTCACAAGTGCTGTCAGGACGCTTTGACAAGAGGATTTCCCCTAAAACAGCTCGTGGGTCTTCATGGCTCTGTTGTCCGCGTGGATATAACTGTGCTTCTGTTTTTATTCTGCATTACCAGCGAGTATGTGATCGGCATCATGGGCTCGTTTCTCATTATTTGGTTTCACTTTTCCTTCTGAATCAGTTTGTTTTGTTGAGCAGAATCCTGTTGACATCAGCAACATCCCACTAAAAACAAGAGATCACCAGAAATCTTCATTCCATCAATCAAAATGGACACATTTAATTGTTTAATGCATTTTTTTCATTTAACTTTTCCTGATTTTCCTTAGTTTTAGCTTAACTGACACAGGTGGTAATGACCAGGCAGCTAATATCAATCTGATGTATAATGTTGATTCACTTATATTTGTTTGAGTGGTTGTTAATGACTAAATGTGTAATTTCACTTTTAATATCTTTGTTTTTCGACGTGACCGCGTTATCAGACTGATATCCAGCCAGTCTGACCCTGCTGATCAACAGTAATTCAGATCAAACCAGATTATTGATTCATCATCAAGATCAACAGGTTGTAGATATATATTCTCTGACAAATTGTGGGGCTTGTTGTTTTTTGTTCTTTAATAAAATAATTGATTGGAATAAAGCCCTCAGAAAGTGTCTCAATGACTCAATGATGAATGAGGAAGTTGTCTTTATCCACTGATTTACAGCTCTCTTTTGTTCTCTCTAATTCGCTCTTGTTTACACACATACATTTTAGATCCTGATTATTCTAGCACATCCTGCGGAACGCTGAAATTGTTTAAAAATCTGTTATTGACAAAATCTTGTTTTTCCCTTTTGGTACCTAAAATACTGTAGAAATATTTTGACTGGGTGACATTTATCATCGTGATTACTCATCCTGATTATTTTATTATCCCTGTTTTAAAAAATATTCTTGCAATCACACTAAATACACTTTTCATAACTTGATGTGAAATCATTTAATCTTCATAAATAATATCAGAGGCCATTTGGTTGGATAAATACAAGTCCTGTCACAGCCCCATTTCCCCAGTTCCCTCCTGTCGCGGTAATTTTCCACTCTCCCTCCCTCTGCTCCACTCTCCCTCCCTCTGCTCCACTCTCCCCTCCCTCTGCTCCACTCCACCTGCCTCTGCTCCACTCTCCCTCCCTCTGCTCCACTCTCCCTGACTCTGCTCCACTCTCCCCTGCCTCTGCTCCACCCTCCCTCCCTCTGCTCCACTCCACCTGCCTCTGCTCCACTCTCCCTCCCTCTGCTCCACTCTCCTTGACTCTGCTCCACTCTCCCCTGCCTCTGCTCCACTCCACCTCCCTCTGCTCCACTCCACCTGCCTCTGCTCCACTCTCCCTCCCTCTGCTCCACTCTCCCCGCCTCTGCTCCACTCCTCCCTGACTCTGCTCCACTCTCCCTCCCTCTGCTCCACTCTCCCCTGCCTCTGCTCCACTCCACCTCCCTCTGCTCCACTCCACCTCCCTCTGCTCCACTCCACCTGCCTCTGCTCCACCCTCCCTCCCTCTGCTCCACTCCACCTGCCTCTGCTCCACCCTCCCTCCCTCTGCTCCACTCCACCTGCCTCTGCTCCACTCCCCCTGCCTCTGCTCCACTCTCCCTGACTCTGCTCCACTCTCCCCTGCCTCTGCTCCACTCTCCCTCCCTCTGCTCCACTCTCCCTGCCTCTGCTCCACTCTACCTGACTCTGCTCCACTCTCCCTCCCTCTGCTCCACTCTCCCTCCCTCTAATCCACTCTCCCCGCCTCTGCTCCACCCTCCCTCCCTCTGCTCCACTCCACCTGTGTCTGCTCCACCCTCCCTCCCTCTGCTCCACTCTCCCTCCCTCTGCTCCACTCTCCCTCCCTCTGCTCCACTCCACCTGCCAGCCACTCCCACCCCGTCAGCTCAACTCCACTCACCTGCAAGCACAGCTGCAGCTCATTCCCAATCAGCCCGGTTTATAAGCCTCCCCTGCACTCTCAGTCCGTGCCAGATTGTTCTTCTGCTTCGATGTGAGACTTTCCAGCGTTATTTCCGTTACCGACCCTGCCTCGCCTGTTCCCTCGAAAACCTACCTGCTTTCTGCCCCTGTCCACAACTTCTGCCTCAGCGTTTCTGGTTCCTGCCTGCTCGCCTGGCCCCGACTTCGCTGCTGCTCACCCCCAGTCTGCTCAGCTACATCGTCGACTTCATCTCCTGTAAGCCCCGTTCTGTCACTCCCGCATGCTCTAAACGGGACTGTACGGTTCCGAGGATTCACATCCTCCCACCTCGGTTCCGCACTCCGACTCTGCTCGACCTAATCCCCGAGCCTGAAACCCACTTTTGTTGGCCCTGGGCCTGAAGAAAGGACTGTTTTGTGTGCTTCCTTGTCTACCTGAGTTCCTGTTTGCCCGTGTGCTAATAAAGGTCATTACCACGGTCCAGTTTTCCAGAGTGCTGCTTTTGGGTCCTAATCGCTGCCGTCACATGTGCTGTCATCAAGCAATGTTCTCTTCCAAGTTACCTGAACAAGACGAACAGTTTTATAATTTTATTTGAATACACCATTAATCACACAATATGAGAAATTTGCTGTTAGATAATGATTTTTCGAGTTCTAAGCTCTGATAGAATCAATTCTGACTGAATGTCTTCTTTTTAATCACGCTTAATTTTTGCTCTCACACATCTAGAACACAAGCATCGTACTAGAGCAGCAAAGGTCATGAAAATGAGCAGCGTGATTCCAGCTAAGAAGAGCATCATGTCTACAGAGTGATAGGAATACCAGGGCAGCCTGTAGGACTCAGTCCTCAGGTGAGCTGCACCTTTGTGTCTCATGACAAACTCTATCCAGAAGAGGGCGCTGTCCATCGGCTTCATCGCGCGTCTCTGTGCAGTCTGGAGAGTCTCTGCATGTTCATCCTGTAGGAGGGATCGTTTAAAACTTCCTGAATACCTTGAAAGAAGATCTCTTCAGTCATAGTAAAAAAATCCAGGACCTTCCCTGCACCCCTCACTTCAAGTCTATGCACATTATCAGGTTGATCAAAAATCAGAGGAAGTCCAATGATGGGAACTCCATGATAGAGAGCTTCCTGAACTCCGTTTGTTCCTCCATGAGCCACAAACAGCTTTGTTTTGGGATGTCCTAAGAGATCATTCTGAGGCATCCAGTCCACCAGTAAAGTGTTGTTGCCCAGAGTTGCTGGTTTGGCACCCTTGTATCTCCAGATAACCTTCTGAGACATTTTAGCAAAAGCTGCAGCGATCTGATCAGCCAGATCCTGAGGAAGCTCAGCAATGAAAGTCCCCAGAGACATGATGATGACTCCGTGTTCTCCTGAACTCTGCACAAACTCTTCCAGGTGTTCAGGTAAAGGCTTGGCAGGTTTACACTGGAACCCTCCAATATAGATGACATTAGGCATGGTGGGACGGGGATACTCAAACACAAAGTCCACTCTCATCAGCCACAGGTCAGCAGCTTGAAACAGGGAGAAGTAGTCCGTGTCTTGGTCAAAGTAACGGCTGACCACCGCAGAATAATGTGGCCCCACAACCTGCTTGTAGAGATGCATCCTCATGATGTAAAAAAGCAAGTTCTTGACCCTCTCAATGAAATTCATCTTGTCAGATAATTCTGAAGGTGGAAGTGGGACGTAGGAGAGGGGAGAGGGTGCGACAGCAAAGTGGGCCTCGCCGTGGACGGTCCACCGAGCGTTGAACACCAACGGCAACCCGAGGCGGTGAGCCAGAAGGACCCCTCCTCCGTTGGCAGGATCTGTCAGAACTATGTCAAACTTGGAATCTTGGAAGGATTCCATCAAGTCTTCATTCTCAAACATGTGCACAATCGCTTCACATATTTTCCTGTGCAATTCATAGAAGTTGTTTTTTAACTCGCTGTCTAATCCAAAACGGGACCAAGCATTGCCTTGGTGACGTTTGATCTTGACAACTTCAGTAACAAAGTGATGGAAAAATGTGTCGTTTGCCCCGACGGCGACATCGAGTGTGATGCTCTTGTAATGTGGGGACGTTTGGCTGATGTACCAGCTGTCTGCAGCCTGGACCACCGTCACATTGTGTCTTCTGGAGTGCAGCTCCTCAATCAGGACCCTCATGTTCACCCAGTGGCTTCCTTCGTGTGGAAAAACCAAAACATTACCACCGAGAACCTCTGGAATCATGGAGGTGGGAAGGCAGATGACGGTTGCAAAGAGCAAAAACATGATGAAATCTTCCATCCAGAAATTTAAAAAAAGCAAAATCGAGAGCGGATTCCAGAAAAGACTGCCAAAAAGTGGAGCAATAAAGAGAGGCGGTTGAAACAGGGTTGCAGGGATTTAACTTCCTGCATGCTTCTCTGCTTTTGTTTGACTGCTCTCATGTGTTCACAGCACATGGAGCCCCTCCCAGTAAATAACACACTCATCTTTGCCAAGAGCTCTCCCTGCCTTTTCCTGCTGAGCCTCAGTGAGTACCGGTAGTTACGGTTGCGGTTGCGCAACCCACCCGACATGACTCTACTGCAAATACTGATGCGAAACCTTCTTCATAGGCAAGCTGATGGCAGTAAACCAAAAAGCAATAAAAGTCGGCATTATCTTATCTTAATTTCCATTAAACTTGCCTACTCTGTTTTCTCCTGTTACCCTTTACACTTTATGTGGCCCTTCCCTTTTCTCAGATACTCCATTATAAGCTGAGCTCTTGTTGATTTCCAATCAGAAGAGAATAAGTAGAAGTGGGAGAATCGGGAGCATATTTGAGGTGAGAAAAACTAGTCATATATTCTATTATGGAACGTAAAAAACAATGGTTTGACACACTGAAAAATGAAATTAGCAACAGTCCTCTTGTGTCAAATGTGGCTTTTGGTTTTATCCTCATGGGACTAGAGAAGCTGGTGGAGCTGGAGTTTCAGTGTCCTTGCAATCCTAAATGGAACGGACTGTTTTCATCAGCATTCTTCATCATTCCCGCCATCATGGCCTTCATCTTGATGTTGATCATTCAAGGACGCAGATGTGATGAGTCCAGCAGGTTGATCACTCAAGGATACAGACGTTATGAGTCCAGCAGGTTGATCATTCAAGGATGCAGATGGGATGAGTGGTTCAAGAAGACTGTGTCCAGTTCCGTGCCTGCTATCGTGTGGCTGATCTCGTTGTTCCTCGACGGCCAGTACTTCGCCTGTGCTATGACAGACTGGGAGGGTAGATTTGTACTCGTTGACAAGGCAGCTCCACAGAAGTGGTGTAAGCCAATTAGTGAAGGAAATTTCACCACACAAGAGCTGATGCTCCGCTCACAAGAGTGGATTTTTAAGTCTCAGGTGAGTTAAACCGTTTTTTTACATGATCAAGGAGAAAGGAGCTATTTCATTGTTTAATAACACACAGTGTGTGTCTGTACTCTCCCCACACCCCAGGTTATAGCCATACTCCTCCTCATCTTCATCTGTATGGGTCTCACAGTGTACCTAATCAGAAATAGTTGCCAAGAGAAGAAGCAGACGGATTCCACCAGGGAAATGCAACTTTCAGAAGTGTCTTGAAAAGCCTTTTCAAAAGTGCTGTCAGGACACGTCGCTTTGACAAAAGGTTTTCCCCTAAAGCAGCTCGTGGGTCTTCATGGCTCTGTTGTCAGCGTGGATATAACTGTGCTTCTGTTTTTATTCTGCATTACCAGCGAGTATGTGATCGGTATCATGGGCTCGTTTCTCATTATTTGGTTTCACTTTTCCCCCTGAATCAGTTTGTTTTGTTGAGCAGAATCCTGTTGACATCAGCAACATCCCACTAAAAACAAGAGATCACCAGAAAGCTTCATCCCATCAATCAAAAAGGACACATTTAATTGTTTCATTTGTTTTTTATTTAACTTTCCATGATTTTCCTCTTCCTTAGTTTTAGCTTAACTGACACAGGTGGTAATGACCAGGCAGCTAATATCAATCTGATGTATAATGTTGGTTCACTTATATTTGTTTGAGTGGTTGTTAACGACTAAATGTGTAATTTCACTTTAAATATCTTTGTTTTTCCACATGACCGCGTTATCAGACTGATATCCAGCCAGTCCGACCCTGCTGATCAACAGAAATTCAGATCAAACCAGATTAATGATTGATCAAGATCAACAGGTTGTAGATATATATTCTGTTTGTTGTGGGGCTTGCTTTTTGTTCTTTAATAAAAGTATTGATTGGAAAAAGCCCTCAGAAAGTGTCTCAATGACTCAATGATGACTGAGATGATCGTCATTACTCATCCTGATTATTTTATTATTCATGTTTTTAATAATATTCTTGTAATCACACTAAATACACTTTTCATAACTTGATGTGAAATCATTTAATCTTCATAAATAATATCAACGGCCATTGGTTAGATAAATACAAGTGTGGTCATCGAGCAATATTCTCTTCCAAGTTACCTGAACAAAACCAACAGTTTTACAATGTTTTTATTTTAATACACCATTAATCACACAATATGTGAAATTTGCTGGTAGATAATAATTTTTCAAGTTTGAGTTCTAAGTTCTGATAGAATCAATTCTGAATGATTACTTTTTTTAATCACGCTTAATTTTGCTCTCACACATCTAGAACACAAAACATCGTACTAGAGCAGCAAAGGTCATGAGAATGAGCAGCGTGATTCCAGCTAGAAGAGCATCACGTCTACAGAGTGATAGGAATACCAGGGCAGCCTGTAGGACTCAGTCCTCAGGTGAGCTGCACCTTCTGTGTCTCATGACAAACTCTATCCAGAAGAGGGCGCTGTCCATTGGCTTTATCGGCGCGTCTCTGTGCAGTCTGGAGAGCCTCTGCATGTTCATCCTGTAGGAGGGATCGTTCAAAACTCTCTTCACAGCTGCCAGGAAGTTGTCGTCCTTGTCCACAGTCCTAAGGCTCAGAATCTCAGCTCCTCCTCTCTCTTTCAGACGCAAGCAGGTTGTCATATTGGTCAAAAAACCACAGGTAGACTACAACTGGGACTCCATGATACATAGCTTCCTGAACTCCGTTCGTTCCTCCGTGAGCCACAAACAGTTTTGTTTTGGGATGTCCTAAGAGATCATTCTGAGGCATCCAGTCCACCAGTAAAGTGTTGTTTGCCCAGAGTTTGCTGGTCTGTCCCCTTCATGTTTCCAGATGATCTTCTGAGGCAATTAGCAAAAGCTGCAGCCGACCCTCATTGGTTATTTCAGCAGGAAGTTGGCTCACAAAGTCCCCAGAGACATGATGATGACTCTGTGTTCTCCTGAACTCTGCACAAACTCTTCCAGGTGTTCAGGTAAAGGCCTGGCAGGTTTTACACTGGAACCCTCCCATATAGACGACGTTAGGCATGGTGGGATGGGGATACTCAAACACAAAGTCCACTCTCAACAGCCAGATATCTGCATCCAGCATTATCTGCTTAAAGTCATGACCCGGACCAAGATATTTGTCACATATTTTCTGATACACTTGCGATAACAGATCAAAATGGTATTTGGTTATCAAATAGAGAATCACATTTTTGACCCTCTGTATAAGGTCATCTTGTCACTGTGGCCCACTTCCTGTAATTGGAATATATGATATAGGTGATGGAGCAAAGGCAAGATGACCCTCACCAGAAAGTAGCCACCGAACATTATATACCAACGGAAGATTCAGATATTTGGCTAAAATGATTCCACTACCCCAGGAGGGGTCAGTTAGTACCAGGTCATATTTGTTCTCCTTTAGAGTTCTCATCAACTCCTGATCGTCTAACGTCGCTGCTATAAATTCGCCAATAGCTGAGTGAGCGTCGATAATCGTGCTGGTCATTCCGAAGGTTATGTGAAGAAAGCTCGTTAAGGGGAGCGCTCCTCTTTCAAACTGAATTATTTCAGATACTATTCTTGTAATGGACCTCTGATCCAGGCTCCTCTCCACTGGAACTGTAACAGTTTTGTAATATGTAGAATTTTCACTGATGTACCAGGATTTGCTGGAGCGAACAATGGTTATATTGTGTCCTCTGGCGTGCAAAGCTTGAAGAAGGATCTTCATGTTTATTCCAGTGGCTCCTTCAATAGGAACCACCAAAATGTTGCCTCCTTGACAGGATCTGGGCCTGGCTACAAACAGCAGCACTGAAGTGCTGCAGAAGAAGATCGGCCTCATCTGAATACAAACAGGATGTTGTTTTAATGCCACCTGAGGGATCAAAGGTCACGGGATTCTAGTGCTGGATTCTGGCCTTGCCATGCACAGATCTATTGGCTTGTATTATGATCTGGGGATGATGAAATCACTAGTGCGCAGCATGCTATAAGCAGGTGTTTTTGGACTTTTTCAGTTATGGGTGGTTTTGTTTATTTGTATCTTCTCTTTTTAGTGTATTTAATGGCTCAGAATAGAGTTACAAACCACTGTAGTGTTTTTATTTACGCAACCTCTCACTTCAGTTTGAATGTATTTTGATCTGCTGGCTGTGATATTAGGTTTAAAAAAGTTACCGCAAATTATCCAAATTTGATGCGACCGACTAGGGAAATGTAATCTGGGAGGAGGGGCTGGAGAACGTGGGGGTGGGGGACCCTGCATGGGCGGGTCCGGGGGCTTATTGAAGGGGGTGGGAGAGTTGAATGGAACAGCCATGGTTTGCATGACAGAGGACATGGACCTGTTGTAACAGTTACCTTAACAGTTACCTGTGTGTGTGTGTGTGTGTGTGTGTGTGTGTGTGTGTGTGTGTGTACTTCGGGACAGTAGGTCAGTGAGAGTTCTCAACACCATGATAAGCACGTTAATGGTTAATAGGCTTATTTATAACTGTATGGATTATTGGGATTTTATTGACCGTGTCTTAGATCATTGTTGAGATTAATATGATATGTAATTGACAGTAATTGGTACTTCTGTGCAGAGTCACATGAAAGCTTTGTGTCAACATGACAGATTTTTTAATTTGCAATAAAATAGAGTAAAATAGGATCAGCGTTCCCTATTTGTGGTTCAGTGCAGAAACACAGAGGCTCTGCTGCTGCTGCTGCAGCTCAGGAGAGATGACTGCACTGAAGGGGGGGATTGGATCTGTGACCATGGAAATGCCGAGGGGGGGGGTAAAAGGGCGGTCTCTGAAGGAGGAGATTGAGGAGTAGGAAGAGGAGGAGGAGGAGGAGATGAGGATGCAACTGCCTGTGCAGATGCGAGAGAAGGAAGGAAGCTGCATCAGCGGTGTGAGAAGAGGAAGCTGCATGCAATGGAGGCGCGCTCGAGCGGCAGCGACGCCGTCCACTCCCATCACCACTCAGGACTGGATTAATGGAAGAGACCCACAGCAGGTTGGTGCCTTTTGTACGGTTACAGTATTGGAAGTGGAGGAATTGCGTTGGAGAGGGATTGTGAAGGGAGAACGGGGCTATGGCCTGTGCAGGATTCATGTGTAGGTGAATGCAGTTAAGTATGAATCACAGTGACTGAGCCTTTTCCCTGGAACCCAAAAGTGTTTGCATGCAGAGAAATCGTCTCCCTTCGGCTCTCAACTCTTTACCTGATGGAATAGAGGAACGGTTTGCTGCAGGTCACACAGTGGCGGCTTTTCTTTCAGCTCTGCGATGCCAGAGGCAGCACCTGTGCTGAACGGTTGTCACCTCTGATACAATGCTGAAGGCGGGGGGTGCAGCCACCGCTCTCATGCTCCTGCTGCTGCTGCCACTCTTGTGCTGCTGCCACCGCTGCCACTCACTGGGTAAGTTGCCTAAAGCCAGGAAAAGCCCCCCTGACATTAGCACACCACAGCGTAATAGACCCTCTCAGGTCTCTCCCCACCTGGGGGAGAAACACAGGTTTTCTGGTTGTTGCTTTATACCAGGATGAGTAAAGTGCTGCTGATGCTCAAACAACTGAGTCAGCTGATTGAATAAAGCATTAGTAAGGGTGCAGTACAATAGGGAAGAAAAAGGATTATCGTTATTTCTTTCAGACATGTGAAATTAAATAAGGCATTATACATCAAAAACAAGTGAGACAAAGCCAAAATTCCACCCTTTTCCCACAAATCACTACTAAAAGGATTACTTGTCTCACATATTATAAATACAGCAACTACTTTAGTTTAGTTACCCTATGTACCCCTCCAGAGTCATGTATTTGTAAGTGTTATGTGCGTGCTTAGATTTAATCACCGTGACTTTAGATTTTCTGTTTAATACTTCTCCTCTGATTCCATAAAGCTAGATTTCTTTATTAATATATTTTGCTAAAGGCTTTTTGAAGTCAATTCATTGCCCGGCTGTAGTTTTTTAATGTAAAGAAAATTACATTTTTCCAAAATTGTTCAATTTTCCTTCTTCTGACATCCAAAGATACGTTTTTTTGAATATCAAATCTGCATTACATGCACACGCTAACACACACACACACTCACACACACACACACACGCAAACACACACACACTCACACACACACACACACACACGCAAACACACACACACACACACACACACACACAAGCAAACAATATTTCATTTTTTCCACCTTTTTTGCACCAGTTGCAGCAACACATTTCTGCGGTGGTTTCTTTCCTGAAAACTTCAACACTTATATTCTCCGATTACTTCTGCAACTCTTTCGAATGAACGTTACTGTTGATCTTTCCAATTTATTGTCTGAGTCAGTTTTCCAGCCTTCCAGCTGATTCGTTCTCCCAGCAGTTCTTCAATAGTTGCAAGAATGTTCATTATAAAGTCCAATACAACTAAAACAACTGAAACCTGTGAAAATATGCCAAATGTTGTACTCATTTTGGCCACCACTGTACATATTTCATGGGCTTACCCCCCCTAAAAGCAACATTAAATATGAACAATAAAAGTCGATATAATATATATTCATCAACTGAAATAAGAATTTCTATGACCGGGAAGCTATTAGCATAGCTCTGAGTCTGCACATTAGGTTTATCACTAAAAGAGATTAGCATCAGGTCCAGCAGACTCCCGGCCTCCTTTTCATCCGAGATGCTGCTGATAGTGGGAAAAGAACCCATTCATTTCCTTATGACACGCTCATTGATTGCGTTGCAGCCTAGTCTTTATTGATCTTTGTACAATGAGAAGACCACTCTATATATTTGTGATCTGTCTTTTCGTAGATTTCCAGTCACATTCTACATCCATAAATTAAGTTTGTAACCACATCGGTCAATGATTTAAAAGACAAGTTAACTGTAAGCGTGAATAATTTAAGGATTGATCAATATTTTCTACACGGCTGAGGAGTCGATTCAATGAATCTATGGTGATGTGGTGTTATATAAGAGAGTGGAAAACAGTCCTGTGATGTTAGCAATTTTATACTGCAGAAAATTTGTGGGTTGATATAAGTGTTTATGTATAAACTGTCTCATATCTGTAAAAAAAAAAAAAAAACAATAACTGTCTTTTTACATCTTCTAGAGGTTCCAAAACTCTCCTCCTGTGCAAAAGCAGAGGACAAGCTCTTCAAATACCTCTTTGGAAACTACCAGAAATGGGTTCGCCCAGTGGATCACCTGAACCAGACCATCCGGGTGAAGTTTGGACTGGCCATTTCCCAACTAGTTGATGTGGTGAGAAAAGGAATATTCCAAATTGCATTTTTTTTTTTTAACTCTGTCCACACAGGAACTGAAGCCTGTGTTGGGTTTAACCCTGAAGGAAAAGTTCTCACTCATGGATTGTTCTTTACATGGCCTAGAAGGTGGAGATTGATATTGGTAATATCAGAAATAATATGATATTTTTATTAATTTAAATAAAATTGGATCCCGGAATGTCAGCAAATAATATCATATGTCTCTTTGCAGAAAGAAACTTAATTCTAAATGGACATATTGACAGCAGTTTATGTTTATGGGTTAGTCTACAAAGCAAAAGTGCTTTTCTATATATTATACTTCATTTCTGGCACCAGCTCAACAACAAACATTTGAATTGGAGTTTCATTCAAATATTTTACAGTTAATGCTCCTGTTTTTCTATTGCAGGATGAGAAAAATCAGCGAATGACAACTAACGTGTGGATGAAACAGGCAAGTCTGACCTTAAAAAAGCTTTTTAAAAAGCAACATTCGTTGTGTTGCCCTATGGAGACGACCTCCGACTTACATCGGAATCAGGAGAATCCAGTCAGCATCTCCACACCCAGTTTTGATTTCATCTGGTAACATCTGACTAACTGACAGTCCCTACGTGGACTTTCATTCCCTCCCTCCTGCCCTCTGCTACTCCTTATTCATAGCCTGTCGCATATGTTATAAATCGTCCCCACACCACGACCTTCAGATTGATTATAATTCACAGTGATGGATTGTATGAGGAAGGCGACACCAGAAGGCCATATTATCATGAAGCATGAGCATCTGGGACAGCTTCTTATATCTTTAGGTCTGCCACTTCTAGCAGATGCATGCTCGCCTAGGCTAATTTCTCCTCCCTGCTTGTAGGAGTGGACTGACATGAAACTTAGATGGAACCCTGAGGAGTATGCGGGCATTACGATTATCCGAGTCCCATCTGACAGAATCTGGCGTCCCGATGTTGTACTTTACGACAAGTATGTAGAGAAATATAACTCACTAAGCAAATTAAATAAGTGACTCCATCCATGAGCTGATGGGAATGTTGTTTCTCTCAAAAGTTCTGATGGGCGGTTTGAGGGTACTATCACCAAGGCCGTCGTAAAGTACGATGGCACTATAACATGGACAGCGCCGGCCAATTACAAGTCGGCCTGCACCATTGATGTCACCTTCTTCCCTTTTGACCTTCAGAACTGTTCCATGAAGTTTGGCTCTTGGACATATGATGGTTCCCAGGTGAGTGCCGGCTCGCCGCCTCAATGTCTATTTATTAAAAACCCACCCACTGACCCTGCGATTGGACTGTGTGTTTGTAAGGTGGACATCATCCTAGAGGACTTCCATGTGGATAAGAGGGACTATTTTGACAACGGCGAATGGGAAATAGTGAAGGCCACGGGCAGTCGGGGACTGAGGATGGATGGAAGCACTTCCTATCCCACTATTACCTACTTCTTTATCATCCGTAGGCTTCCTCTCTTCTACACCCTCTTCCTAATCATCCCCTGCATCGGCCTGTCCTTCCTCACCATCCTTGTCTTCTATTTGCCCTCCAACGGTGGGGAGAAGATCTCTCTCTGCACCTCAGTGCTGGTGTCTCTAACTGTTTTCCTCCTGGTCATTGAGGAGATCATTCCGTCATCCTCAAAGGCCATCCCTTTGATTGGGGAATACCTGGTTTTCACCATGATCTTTGTAACTCTTTCCATTGTCATTACCGTCTTTGCCATTAACGTCCACCACCGCTCCTCCTCCACGCATAATGATATGGCGCCCTGGGTGAGGAGGGTTTTCCTGCATCATCTGCCCAAGTTGCTGTGCATGCGCAGCCACGTGGACCGTTACGCCACATCTGGAGCGGCCAGAACACGAGGACTAGGAATGGCAGAGGGCTCGGAACCGGAACTCACGCCTCTCTTTTACACCAGGCAAAACCTAAAAGCAGCTTTGGATTCTATCCGATATATAACCATGCACGTGGTGAAAGAAAACGAAGTCAGAGAGGTGAGCGTGTTATAACCTCTTTATTGGCACTTACATCTTTTTGACTGCGTGCTTCAGTGTAAAGCAAAGAACGAAAGAAAAATGACTTTTTACATCACATTAACTCCAGTATCCTCACGCCAGAGGGCTGAGCCAGCAAGTAAGCAAGTCTCTCAACTCTTTTCAAGCACAAACATGTTCCCAAACATGCCGCTTCCTGCCCTCAATAGACATGAAAAAAAAGAAAGCAAAAGAAATTCATTTCAAGGTGTTCCTATTTCCGTGGAGGAAACCAGTAACCAGTGAGGCGATCGTCACTCACCACTAATTAACAATCAACTGGGTAAAAACATAATCAACAACAGAAGAAAACATAAATAACCAAGTCTATTTTATTAAAATAATGTCTTCTCCCACTCTGTCAAATAAATAAGCAACAATCTTGTTATATTATTTCGACAATAGAAACAATGTCCTTTGAGCACATTTCAGCTTTCCTTTCATGAAATCACATTTTCCTTTGAACCTAAACTGTTGACAACATCGTTTCTCTCTAGTGAAAAGGAAAATCCATAAAAGGGAACGTGCAACACATTCTCTGAACGCCCACGAGTCCATGATTGTAGAGCACTTCCACCTGCTGATGTGCAAATTGGAAAAACAACAGGTGGAAAACGGAGAGAGTTACTTCGCTTTTCTGGTTTTTACTGGCCGATCAACCAGAGCTCCCACCACTAGTAGGTCCACTCCAGTGGTCTGATTTATTAAGATGTCCGATAAGGAGTGCTAAATTGTATTCTAGGTTTGTGTCCCCAATTGCCCAAGTGGCTACAGGTGTAAAGCGCAGTATTTAAACGAGGAGTTTGGGCACTGTTGCTTTTTCCATGATGGCAAAAATGCAAAAGGAAGTGCTTGTAGAGGAGGCGAATAAACACCTCAACGATTTCCAACGCAGAAATCTAAACATCACAGAAAGATGTACAACCGCTCCGATTGCTCTTGGGAAGCCAGCCACTGTGTAGATCCCCTGTTTGGGTTTATTCAGTGTTTCCCTTGAGGATGGAACCTGCTCATTCTGCGCATCATAGCATTTAATACATCTGAGAGCTTCAAGATAGTGGGGCTGGATAGGAGACATGCTTAAATAGTTTATTTTTTTATTCCATATACGCAGCTTGCACATTCTTTTGTGGGTAACGTCAAGTTTCCACACCTTTTTAATACAAGCAAACCTTCACTAATCCCGGATCACAGGGTTGCTGTGTCTCTCCAGCAAGATCTCATTCATGGAACATCTAGGATGTGTGATTGAAGTCTGACTTCAGGTTTTGGAGAGTAGATCCACAATAGTGGAGGCGTACACCTGCTCTCTGTGGAAAGTCGGCCTGCTTGTGTCAGGAATCCCCCGAGTTTCTCTAAAACACTGTTTGTTTTTCTTTAGGTGGTCCAAGATTGGAAGTTTGTAGCCCAGGTTCTGGATCGGATGTTTCTTTGGGCCTTCCTCTTGGTGTCCATCCTGGGCTCTGCTCTCCTCTTCATCCCAGTGATTTACAAGTGGGCCAGCATCATTGTCCCAAACCATGAGACCATGGTTTTTGGGAACTGACAGACACTGAGGAAACGGCCCTTTTCCAGGAAAATTAATTTTTAACACTGAAAATACAATATAAAGTTATGAGAAGTTACTGACAACATGATTCAGTTTGTTGGTTTTATTTGCCTGGGCTCACAGGGTGCGCTCTGTTCGAGATTTTATAAAACAACATAAAGAGGCCCACAAAGGAATCATTTGGAAGAATATATGACTCTCATACTCCTGTGGATTCCCAAATTCCTTACTTGTTGTATAAATGGAGAGTAACAGGCTGTCTTCATTTACAGGGACTTTTGCTTTAGCCTCTCAGCTAATGTGTAGCATTTAGACGATGGTTTAATAAAAATGGTCCTTTATCTCTGCTATTTTGCAATCCTTGTTTTAAAAACCAATCATACACACTGTGGCTGCATCATCACCTCTTGGGATTCCCAAAATTATGGAATATTCAATATGAGTGGTCCAGCAACTCTCTGAAGCAGAGTGGACTCTGCCTTTCATAATCATCTTTGTTCTCTACAATGCGAGGAAGGGAGAGGTGGAGCTTCCTGACGTGACTTGAATTCCCGTGGAGTATTTTAACTCAGCCAATGGACCGATCCTTCATTCAGAAGGGGAGCTGATTAATAAACACAATTCAACTGAATCTAGCCTAACTTACCTGATAAAATGACCGTAAATAAATTCTGTCTCATGGGACAATAGCTGCAGATAATTGTCCTGGACAGAGGACAGTTGCCCAAAGAACGAGCTTACTGCCACCATGCGGTCATATATTGACATTACAGCTAATAACAAGCAAGCGAGTCATCGTCATGGCAACATTGGAGAGCCTTTCATCCGTTCCATGGGGTCAGACTTTCACCTCCTTTCATTAAAATCTGTTTTCAGTGTGGACTTTCACTGTGGAGCAGCACACAACTTTACCGATAAGACCCAACTATAGGAAATCCTTTAAAATCGGAAAGAAAAGCTTAACTATAATCCACTCATGTGAGGTCTCCTGGATGTGGTTAAATTTTTACCACAACTCGTTAGCACAGATGATCCTGGAGCCACTGCATACGAAACAGGTGTGTTTATGAGCAAAACAGGGTCTGTATTTAATATCTTTCTTTTAAATGAACCATTCAGACTAACCTATTGCATCAGTTTTTAAAAGGACAAAATTCTAACTAACTAAATCATTGCTTTACCAGTTTTGCTGTTCTTATTCATGCTATACTACTGTCAAATGCAGCCTGCAGGGCCTGTTCTGATTGGGCCATACCAGCTAATTATGACTAGCTGTATAGAATTCCAGCATAATATTACTAATATCACTAAATTATGGGGGAAAACCCCTCTTTTTGCACGCCAAACACACTGTTATTATGTATGCATGTCTTAATTTTAACACCAAAAAATGTATAAAAAAGAACTGTGTCATAAGTTCAGTGGGTTTAGTCCTGTTTTCCTACTAGAGTAAATAATATTGTGGCCTCAGAGAACCAGTTATTATAGATTTTTTTTTGTTGTAGTTCTTGCCTGTTTGGTGACCTCACAGACTTCATGGAACCTCTGAGCTTGTGTGTTTATCCTGCTGAGGGAACCATTGACCTTGACCCGTTTTAATTACATTCCCTGCAGGGATCAGTGTTTTACTTACCATTTGAACAATTGGAGCGTCTGAAAGAGATTATTGAGGGGTCGCTGGATTCTGTCTCAAACCTTTGGAAGAGGACTGAAATATTCTTCAGGATTCACAACATTTGTGTTTCTTGTAAGTCTTTATTCCACTTCTGCTGCCTCCATGCAAAATTAAGTGCACAACAATATGCTTCTATGTGGCTTTACAACACTGGTGACATATGTATAACAACTCTTTTCAAACATGTAATAAGAGCTAATAATAAAGCCACAGGTCTACAGTCCTCACCGGCAGATGGGGAATGAACTTTAGGTACAGGAAAGTTTGTGGACCTTAGAGAGAATCCTGGAAGAGAATCAGGCTGCAGTAGGTCTGTTTTGTTTAGAGGACGTCAACAAACTACCACCTAGCAGAGATTTGCTCTTGCAGATGCTTTGTTAAAGAAGGTCATTTTGCAGGTTTCTTCTGTGTAATTGTCTGTCTTTTAGGTTGAAGATGTCCCTCCAAGGAAAGGCAGCTTTCGTTTTTGTGCTATCCATCTCGTCCTTGCTGTGGGGAGTTTCCCACGGAGGAAGGATTTTGGTTGTACCTTTAGAAGGAAGTCACTGGGTCAACATAGACATCCTCATTGAAGCTCTGCACTCCCGGGGACACACTGTTGATGTTATCCGATCCAGCCAGAACTGGTACATCCAGGACGGCGCTCAGCACTACAACACAATCACCGTTCCAGTTACTGAAGGCTTTAATCACGACTTTATCATTCCGATCGTGAAAAGGATCATTGACATCGAGAGGGGAGAGAGACCAGCTTGGAACTTTGTCAGTTTGCAGCTGGAGATGTTTACTTCAATGTACAGGATGCATCGGCTGATATGCCAAATGGCTGCGAACATCTTCACAGACAGAAACTTGATGAACACTTTGAAGGAGAACAAGTATGACCTCGCCCTCGTTGACCCAGCGTGGGGGGCAGGTCTGATGTTGGCTCATGCTCTGAAACTGCCTCTCGCCTATTATGTCCGATGGATAACGAGTGGAGAGGGCCATTTCGCTATTGCCCCCTCTCCTTTATCTCACATTCCTGTGATAGGTTCAGGACTATCAGACATAATGACCTTCAGTCAACGAGTCAAAAATCTCTTTTTCTATATGATTTGGGAAGCACAGAACTTATTTTTAATACAGCCTCAGTATCAGGCTGTCTGTGATCATTTCTTTGGCCCAGAAGTCAGATACAGTGAGTTAATACAGGGGGCTGATCTGTGGCTGATGAGAGTGGACTTTGTGTTTGAGTATCCCCGTCCCACCATGCCTAATGTCGTCTATATGGGAGGGTTCCAGTGTAAACCTGCCAAGCCTTTACCTGAACACCTGGAAGAGTTTGTGCAGAGTTCAGGAGAACATGGAGTCATCATCATGTCTCTGGGGACTTTTGTGAGCCAACTTCCTGCTGAAATAACCAATGAGATCGCTGCAGCTTTTGCTAAGTTGCCTCAGAAGATCATCTGGAAACATGAAGGGGACAGACCAGCAACTCTGGGCAACAACACTTTACTGGTGGACTGGATGCCTCAGAATGATCTCTTAGGACATCCCAAAACAAAGCTGTTTGTGGCTCACGGAGGAACGAATGGAGTTCAGGAAGCTATGTATCATGGAGTCCCAGTTGTAGGTCTACCTGTGTTTTTTGACCAATATGACAACCTGCTGCGTCTGAAAGAGAGAGGAGGAGCTGAGATTCTGAGCCTTAGGACTGTGGACAAGGACGACAACTTCCTGGCAGCTTTGAAGAGAGTTTTGAATGATCCCTCCTACAGGATGAACATGCAGAGGCTCTCCGGACTGCACAGAGACAAGCCGATGAAGCCGATGGACAGCGCCCTCTTCTGGATAGAGTTTGTCATGAGACACAAAGGTGCAGCTCACCTGAGGACTGAGTCCTACAGGCTGCCCTGGTATTCCTATCACTCTGTAGATGTTGTTTTGTTCTTAACTGGAGCTGTGCTGCTCACTATTCTAGCCTGCACCACCATGATCAGATGTTTATTTACCAAAATCTGCAAACGTAAAGTCAAAAATGAGTAATTATGTGTGTTTATCAAACAGCTGTAAAAGCTATATTTAGGAGCCCCAGAGTTAGAGGGGTGGCTTTATAGGAAGCAAACAGAATCCCCAGGTGTCTTCCCTCTCCTCTGGTTTGTACCAAGCAAATAAGAGTTCATCTTGAACCTTAAGACGTGTGATGAAGATTAAAAATTTTGAGTAAGAAAAGAGAAATCAAACAACATCTGGATTGTCTTTCATTTTTGAAAACATTTGTTCATATGAGCCTTTTGAACAAAAAGACTAGACTAACTCTGTCGCGTAATTATTAGTTCATTCATTTTAGACTGTCCCATTTAGCATCGTCATGTGTGATTTGGTAAGTTCAAAATGAGCGTAACTTAAAGGCTGTATAATGATTTGAAATAAAGGTTGATTATTTATGATTGAATTGACTTTAAAACCATAAACATAAAATAAGTAGCACTGTGTGTCTTGTGATCTCAGTTTTGAAACGTGCACTTTCAATAATCTCACCACAAACAGGTATCTAGCCCGCTCGGCTGTTAAACAAGTGGTTTTCCTGTAACAATTCTCTAAAATTACTTAGAGAAAACCACACCGGCGTGAGTAGAACAAGACAGCTGCTCTGCTTCTCATCATTTTAATCTACACATTATTGTTAATAGAGCTTTTAGTATTATTGTATTTTATGTGTTCTTTTGGGAAATGCTGTCGCCATTCTCACATGATAAAAGTTTAAAAAAACATTTAAAAATCAAAGTAATATTCTCTTATAGCATAAAGTTTTTCTCTTACATTCTTTATTGACTGCTGTCATGCAGATTTATGTCATCATATCTGAAAATAAAAGCCATAAAACAGGGAGTTAATGATGACCATGAAGCTAACAAAGCTTTAAAAATAAATGATAAAAAATAAATTCTAAATTTTAATTTTAAGAAATTCTTCTGCTCTTACATGTTTTCCTCATCCATGCTGAAAGAGTCATCTAGAAAATTGGAAAGAAAATGAATGTGACATATTTTGAAAAAACAAGCATAGGTTAAAAATTGAAGCATACGTACGATTGTATATTTAGTTTTCTTTATTTTATTTTATTTTTTTTAATTTTCTTTAATTTAGTTTTTCGTAAAATGGAATATTTGGCATCAAGATTAGAGATCAAATGGCTTAAAATGTTAAATAGCACATACACTAAATAAAAATCAATTGATTACAATTTTGATTTATTGAGTTTAATATAATGATTGAAGTTTCTATAGAATGATTAAATAATAATTCTGGCAGTCTGAAGAAAATATGACTTTAAGAAAAGACCATATATACAAGAAATGAAAATTTTCAATAGAGTTGAATGATAATGAGATGAATGAAAATGGAGGGATATAAAATTTCATTAGTTTGTCTGTGATATGTATTTAATTTAATTCCAACTTCAGCTCACCACTCGGAGCTTCCAGGTTGTCTCCCCCTGCCTGTTCCTGCTGTTCTTCTAACTCGCACGACCGCTCCATCACGGTTGCATATCCAACTTCACTGGAAACAAATGCACGTGTGTGTGACTGTTAAAATATATATGCTTAAAAAAATACTGTGACGACGTTCCCTGTCTTTTTCCAGCAACTCTTACCATTGATTGCAGAATTTTATTTTGTTCACTGGTGGAAAAACACAATAAACATCTTAAAATCGCATTTTACAATAGAAAAATGTCAAACTGATTCAATAGAAACATGTGAGCACATTTTCAAGCGTTGTTTTAAGACTTTAAGATTTTACCTGCTCTCCGCCATTTAATGAAACAGGCGCCCAGAGCCACAGCTAACAATCCGATAATCACTCCAAATATTATTATCTGTTGGTCAAACATTCCTGGAATGCACCGCAATAGACTTTGTTATA
Source organism: Takifugu rubripes (assembly GCF_901000725.2). Classification (NCBI taxonomy): domain Eukaryota; kingdom Metazoa; phylum Chordata; class Actinopteri; order Tetraodontiformes; family Tetraodontidae; genus Takifugu; species Takifugu rubripes. The sequence goes on from NW_021821668.1 coordinate 26,628, forward strand.
AGAAATAATGACCGAACTCATGAGACTGGTATGGCGCCACCGCCATCATAACCTCTCACCTTTAACTTCCAGAAATACTCTGTTATTTCCATAGAGAGCCGTCCCAGCAGCTTTGATGCATTTGGAAGGAAGCACCACGCAGCTGTAATGACCAGAATCCTTCAAGGCGACGTCCTTGACGGTGAATTCCACTTCCATCCTCGTAGCATTGAATGGCGTCAGCTGGACCATGGTGCCATTTTTAATAAGATAGGACTGGATGAACTGGCACCCACCCAGCGTTTGCAGGGTGTCCGAAACAGAACACCTGAGCGCCACATCGTCTCCCTCCTTGACAGCTGGCGGCCCAGCAAACGAAATATCTGCTGGGTGAAAATTGGCTGCAAAGCAGAGGACAACATGAGCAGCGGGGCTGAACGCGGACGTGCAGGTGGATGAAGATCCATACCGATTACACGAATGGGAATGATGTTGAGACTTGTGGCGGCTGCTGTAGAAAGTGGGAGATCTCTGACAGAGAAAACGCAGCTGTAGTTTCCACCGTCATGGAGACCAACGCGGATGATGAAGAACGTGTCCTTTTGATTTGGCTTCTGCTGCTTCTTTCTGACAACGCGGCCATCTTTGCACAGATGTATAAAACCTTGTGCAGCTGAAGGTTTCTTGGAGCCAGTGATGCTACAGGTGATATAAAGATCACTGCTCTCACTTACCACTTTCTGGTTGGAGAGAATCTTTGCAGGAAAAACACCTGTTAACAGTTGTTGTGCCAGAGATTTAGTATCAAAACTAGTCAAAGTTATCCAACAGCATCCCACCAAGGGTGACTGTAAAGCTCACCGTTTGTTTGAGCAAAGACCTGACAGGCAAAGCCGCCTGGAAGGAAAGCAGAGGTGAAATTCTCCCTGGCAGTGAAAAAAAGACTTGAATTCAATGTTTATATACTTACAGAGAAGAACAACAATTATCTTCATGAGTATGAACACGTTAAACTCCAGACTCTTCTAAACTATGACCTGCATCAGAGATGCGTCTGACAACCACAGGGTGAAACTATTATAACATATTGTACTTCCTGTCTAAGGGTCTCAGTTTGAACACTTGATGCCCACAGCGGTGAAATTTGCAGTGTTAGAGCAGCAAAAAAAGTACAGCGAGCAACACACAATGCACGTAGTGCACAGGTGTACGTCCTCCTTTACGAGATTAATGTGCACAATATGCAACATAGAAAATTGCAGAATCAAGAAGCAAGTAGTAGTCGTTTAAAAAGTACAAGGCAGTTGTACACAGTGGACAGGTGTTTCTCTTATTGGCAGGTGTTTCTCTTATTGACAGGTGTTTCTCTTGTTGACAGGTGTTTCTCTTATTGGCAGGTGTTTCTCTTATTGACAGGTGTTTCTCTTATTGGCAGGTGTTTCTCTTATTGACAGGTGTTTCTCTTGTTGACAGGTGTTTCTCTTATTGGCAGGTGTTTCTCTTATTGACAGGTGTTTCTCTTGTTGACAGGTGTTTCTCTTATTGGCAGGTGTTTCTCTTATTGGCAGGTGTTTCTCTTGTTGACAGGTGTTTCTCTTGTTGACAGGTGTTTCTCCTGTTTTTATTGTTGGTTGGGGGTGAACTGAACTACTATTGGTTGAATAGTTGAATACTGCAGCAGGAAGGGAGGACCTCTGCTTAGGACACCTGAAGGAGCTCCCAGTGAGGTCACCGTCTCCTGCAGGGGGTGGGAAGTGTTCTCCATGATGGACAAGAGTTGTGGCATCATCCTCTTGTCCTCCTTTCTTTACCAGCTTGTTAAGTCATCCTGTCTGTACCCCAAATGACCCAAGTTTTCTAAGGAGGTATCTGCTCTGACGGTATAGAGGGCAGCAGTCCACAAAGTCCCTCTCGTCCTCATCTGTGATGGTGGAGATCTTCTGTGGATGTTCAGTTCACACGGTGCTGAGACAAGTGTGCAGTTTAGCACATGGTGAAAAGAAAGGGGACAGGGACAGTCCCGTTTGTCCTGCTGCAGCTGATCCTTCATCGTCTTCACCTCCCCCCTCCGATCCTCTTCCTCAGCTGTCTCTGTACAGGGCCTTTATGTCAGGAGTGATCCCAGGTCCAGCCTTGGTGGTACTATAGTCTGTATCCATCATGCAGTTTGTGAGGCTGACGATGTTGTCGTCTCCTCCCAACAGGACACATCTCATGTCCATGGATGAGGGTGGGAATGTAACATTAATAGAGAGCTACCCATCCTGGCTCAGCATCCCATCAATGCAGAAGATATCCCAAATTGTCTGTCTTCCATTTGTTCTCTGTGGAACTCCTCCATGTCTCTAACATGGTATCCACCAATTTATGACTGAAAACTAAAGCCTCAGAGGTGCTGCAAGCTGAAGAGCAGAGTTTGATGAGGCCTGCGGGTCTATATGCTCTATAAAAAGAAGGGAACGGATTCTCATGTCACCAACACAAACACAGCCTCTTGACAGTACCAACAAAAACAGAATGGGCAATAAAGGGCAGACTTTCACTGGAAAACAGATTTGTCAGTAATATGTAAAAAGGTAAATTCATTTCTAAAACATTCCACAGGAACAGGTTATATTGGGGCAATATTACCTGTCAGCTTCCCTGGCTGCAGGCTATTAGTCTGCAACATGTTGTTATGACACAGCTTAGTGTACTTTATGTCCTCTTTAAGACGCGATATTTATAGTTCATGTGGATAGCAGTGATGTTATCAAGCGCTTCAAACAGGAAATCCACAGATTACAGTAACTGCTGAGAAAGACACACAGATACTGCTCAATCGGTCACACACACTTCTGGCTGAAATCCATTTCTTTAACTGTTGTCGTTAGGTTTTGGTATATAATCAATAAAATGCAAAAAATGTTTCAAGTCTGCCACCGATTTAGTGCATCAGCTGCAGGAAAGTAACCCACAACCATGAGTTGAGCCATATAAGACCAGTAAGAGTCTGTAGTAGCATGTTGTTGGCATTGTGTTATTGAGCTGCCTGATAGAAAGCAGACTATTGTTTTCTTTATTTTTTATTAGCCCGGAAGCAAAAAGGAGGAATCCAATTAGGTCCTTTATCACTTTATTGTTTGTGATCCAATAAGCTGAGTGAGCTCTGAAGAATGATGATAAACACTATTACAGAGTCTCAGTAACCTTTTTGAACCCACTTTCTCTCAGAGATCCTGCTAGTGTTTGAGAAACTGCAGAAGAGTATTTTTTAAGCCGTAGTTACAGAGAATACATACGTTAAAATGGAAATTTACTTTATGATTATTTGCACATGACATTTTCAGCTTAATGTACATTTACCATAACGTTTGGATATTGACATGTTCACCTAGTCATCAAACAAAAACAGACAGAAATAGGTGATCAATGTCGTGTAATGCAATACCAACATCCGCCGCATGGTGTCACCCACAACTTGCCGAAGAACCATATGAGACCCGCCAAACTGTGGACTCATTTGGATGCATTTCGATGCCACAGAGAGATAAATATTTTCTTTTTTCTAATGATTGGACGTTCAAATGCTACATAGACTTCCCTAATAAAAGATTGCCCAAGGATATTAATGTACATAGATTTAGAAAGAATCTCAAGAAATCTGTTTTTCCTCTGGGTGTCAGCTTTTTTTTTTTCTTGAGCTTTAGCAGAACGCAGTTCCACAGTTTTTAGATTCTGGATCGGATTAAATGTCCTCTGCGAGCAATAGAGGCTGTAGGAAGAGACCGGCTGTTCCCAGGATGCACACGAGGACAAAAACCCACAGGAAGATCCTGTCGATTACCATGGCAACGTATTTCCAGTCATCCTGAACCTGCAGCAGAATCACAGTGAAAATATTTTCTCTTTTATCGCGATGCAGCTGTTATGTCGTCAAAAGGAACCTTGTGAGAGAATTGGGTTTGAAAGTTAGAGACTGTGAAAGACTCACCTCTTTTGCTTCATTCTGCAGTCTCATGTTCTCCGCAATGTATCTGACACTCTCAATGGCCTCCCTGACCTCGGGCGACAGTGGCAACAGTGGCATTAGTCCTCCGTTTAAAGACTCGGAGCTAGAACGCTGGCTCCCACCGCTGACCTTAGCCACGCTGCCTCCTGTTAGCGCGCCCAGGCTGCCCATTCCTCCGCTCCCACCTCCAGAGTCTGCGGGCAGTTTGCTGGACCTCTGGTACCAGCAGCAGTTGCATCTTCCCTCGCAACACAGAGACGTGGAGCCTTTGCTCGGATCTCCACTTAAGTTATTGAGGTTGGAGAGCTCCGTGTTATTGAAAAGATACTGGCGGTTTGATATGCTGGACACCACACCGGAGGCCAATGCCTGAGGTTTATGCAACGTGGCTGAGTGGACGGCGCAGGACCTGGAATGCATGTCCTGGACGTTACCAGCCCCCGTGTCCTGCTCGGGCTCCCTTTCAGGGCGCGTCATGAACATCACCCTCGGCAGCAGTTCTAAAAACACAGCCCGAACCCAGCAGGGCATGGTGTGGGTCTTCGGCGTTCGGTAATGGACGTTCAACACAAAAACCGTGATGACAATTGAGAGGGTGACGAAGATCATGGTAAAGAGGAGGTACTCCCCGATCAGGGGGATGACCAGGGAGGTGGAGGGGATGGTCTCGGTGATGACAAGGAGGAAGACAGTTAAAGACAGCAGGACGGAGATGCAGAGAGTGACCTTCTCGCCACAGTCCGACGGGAGGTAAAAGACAAGCACAGTGAGGAAGGAGATTAGGAGGCAGGGGATGATCAGGTTGATAGTGTAGAAAAGTGGCAGGCGGCGGATGTACAGAGAGTAGGTGATATCCGTGTAGATTTCCTCGCAGCAGTTGTACTTGATGTCGTGTTTGTAGCCCGGGGCATCAATTATCAACCAATCGCCGGTCTCCCAGAAGTCCTTCAAATTCATGGTGGAGCCAATCAACACCAGGTCGATTTTGGCCTTGTCGTAGGTCCAGGAGCCGAACTTCATGGTGCAGTTCTGGTAGTCGAAGGGGAAGTAGGTGACGTCGATCTTGCAGGAGCTCTTGAATATCGCCGGAGGGATCCAGGTGACGTCGCCATTGTAACGGAGCAGCGCCTTTGTTTTGTCATCGACCTGGAAATCTCCAACTGCGCTGTAGAGAGGAAGGCAGAGAGAGGGCTGAGCTTCTGATGGAGACAGAAAAATCTATTCAAAACTGCCTTTTTCAAAAAGATTCGCAATGCAATTGTAACAGTAACGATAGATGCAGGTAGCTAGCTTCACAAAAGCACCAACATCGATGTTAAACCTGGTTTTAAACCTGATTGTTACTCACTTGTTGTAGAGCACAATGTCAGGCTTCCAAATCCTGCTCGACGGCACCCGGATATATTCAACACCTCCGTATTCTTTTGGATTCCATCTTAGTTTGTAGTCATTCCAGATCTTAAAAAAAAGGCAATACTTTTAAGGCAAATTATTAGACGTAGAGCAATGCCAGAATAAAATTACAGTGAAGAAAATCTTCATAATAGAGCCAAAGACTTTTTTAATTTAATTTAGGTATAATATTTACCCATTTCCCAATAAAAATCAAGCCAAAGTAACAAGTGGGTATCAGAGTAAGACTCTACTGTGGTAGCTATGCTAACAGCAGAAGCCTGTGTCAAATAATGAGACCGTATCATAAATTTTCGAGTGGCCAAAGTCTTACACTTAAAATAAGTGTAACAGTGCTTTGCTCTGAGCACTAAAGATTAGCGTTCAGCCCTTTGGCGCTCGACTTTGACACAGATTTACTCAGCGTTTGTAATATGGGACCTGGAGACCTGCCCCACTTTGTTTGATTCAGGTTCGGTTCAGCGCACTCTGCACTGTGGCAGCAGAGACACCATGTGGGAGTAACAGAACCATCAAGTGGTTCCGCATGTCTGACCGATGAGCTCTGTCCTCCTTCAAGATTGTAATGAAATCAGACAGAGGTCAGACCGGTTTCATACCCTCGAAGCTCCCATCAGATACTGTGGCGATGTCAAAATGAATACAATATTGCCCTCTAATCATTCCCAGACAGATAAACTCCATGAAATCTTTATTATCAAGATTTGATTTACTTTTGGATAAGGGCCGTAAATGGGTCGATCTTGTAAAATACTCCTTTTTGTGAATAATGGAACTCGTCAGTCATATCCTGGAAGATCAGATGGAGGCTTATATCTATGATATTGAGGCACGTTAGAACACTCACACACACACACACACACACACGCACACACACACACACACACACACACTCACATACCAGAAAACTTACATGTCTCAGCCACAGATTTGTCTCCATGATCTGATTGACTTCATCCTGAGAACAGAGAAGAACTGTCAGTCAGCACTCACACCCAGAGAGAGCCCCCCCCCTTCCCCCAACACACACACACACACACACACACACAACAATGCGAAGGGCAGTGCAGGGAGAGAACACATCACAGATAATCAGTCAACGCACCGCTGAGGACTGTGTGTTTTAGAAAGGAACACCTGAGTCCTCTGCGCCTGCGGAAGAGCACACGTGACAGCAGCACGGCCTTAACTTTTCCTTTAACAGCTCACTGGCAAAGAGGGGGGGAAAGAGAGGTGGGAGAGGGGCCAAAACGGAGGGGGTTGGATTGTGTGTGTCGGAGCGTGCATGAGCAGATCTCATGACTCGGCGCACAGTATTAAACATTCGTGTTGAGTATCTTATGGAGGAACCCCTGCACAACCCCGTTGGATGCTAAGCTAACAGACTACAGACCTGTATAATGTTCCGCTCTGCACAATTTGGACCTGAACCAGCAGTAAATGCTCAGACTTCAGCGTAGCTGGACAGATTTTGGCCCCAAAACAGAGTTGTTCATTCAGGTTCTGTGGGAATTTTAAGTTCTGTCCAACGTTGGACAACAACTTTGTGTTGTTGTTCGCTGCTGATTTTCACCTCCCTGCTCAGACGTCCTCGGGCTCCGCCTGCAACATGATCGACGACGGTTCCATGACGGCTGACTCAGCCGATGAGCCACTGACAGCCTAAATGAGCTCATGTTGCACAGCTGTAATTGGTACAGGCTGACCAATTGCATCTGGATTAGCAGCACCCGCTGTCATCCATCAGCGCTGCCAGCTCGGAGCTCCAATTTTCTTATTTGTATGATCTAGAAAGATATTTTAGCCTCCCCACAACTCACAAAATGTAATGTATTTACCAGAGACATTCTGTATTAAATGATGTTTTTCATGAGGATGCACCCAGGACCCGATGCCCTGAATAAAGTCAAGCGAAACCTGTCTTGGTTTATTTATATTTTTAGATTAAACCGGAGAAAAAGTAAGTAATAAAACATTCGTGTCTGGGGGGTTTGAGGAGTGCCTACATATATTCGTCAGCTCCACAGTTCAGATCTCACCATAGATGGTAAAACAGAAAGAAACAAGAGGAACTGCGTTGTATTTTATTAATATATATTAATGGGTGGCTACAGTTGATGGTAAATCGGTGCAGAACCAAGTCTGAGCAAACCTCAGACAGAAAAATGAGCGAAGTGCAAAACTCTGCACTCGCTATATTCTGCTTCTCTCGTTGCATAATTGACCAAGAAAGATTTTTTTTTCCATAATTTAGTTGTTCTTTTTAAGGCAGATGTGATTCCAAGTACAGTTTTATTAACATAAGCAGTGTGGAAGGGCTGACCTTTCTCTCCGTCAACATTAGCAGAGCTAATAATACTGTATGTTTTGTCAAGGTTGTCCAACAGCAGCCTTTTTACTTAATTAGTAGCAGGCGGTCAGACCTTGTCTGCAACTGAGACCTTGTCTGTCTGAAGGGATAGTTCGTCTGCCCCCCCCCCCCCCCCCCCCCCCCAGCAGCTCTTGCGAATTGCAATGATTGACTCTGCCTAAAGTGAGGGATGCTCAGACAGCTGACAACTCCAATCTGATCCGGGCGGCACAGATAGCGACCCTACACCCCCAGCCCAGGGCTATCTCACGGCATTTTAGTGATCCTGAAACTTTTCTGCTCAAACCCTGAGGCCTTATTTTTTTATTTTTGGTTTCAGCAGAACAAGCCGCGACGGTCCACTTACCACTTTGACCAGCTGTGACATGGACACCTCGAACTGCACGATGACCGGGTCGGTCACGTTCTCCACCGGCCGTATGTACTGGTTGTAGTTGGAGAAGATGACAGAGAAGAGTTTGTGCTCTGCCTCTGAGCAGCAGCCTCCTGAGCAGGAGCAGAGGAACACACGGCTCAACCTGCATCGATGCTTCAAACTCACATTTAAGGATATTTTACACCTCGGATCATCTTGTGGCTTCAGTGGGACTAAAACTGAGGCGAAACCTGGAGCGAAACTTTATGTTTCTGTTTGAAATGGTTACATTCCTCCTTTAGATTTCACTATTTTTAAGCAACAAGGACTCACCGGGTAGAAGAAACAGGAGCGAACATGCGCACAAAACGAAGTAGAAGCGGACTTTCATCTCGTTTGGAGTTGAGCGTCGTCGTGGCTCCGCTGCGCAGACCGGAGGAGAAAGTGTGGAGGGCGAAGGCGCGTCCGCGTCTGTGGAGCGACGCGGAGACACTGAGGCTGCGCGCTGCCGACACACGCAGCTCGTCCGTGTTCAAGCTGCAAAAGAAGCGCACAGATGTGGCTGAAATTCCGCTTGGCTTCAAAATCTGGCAGTCATTGGATATTAAATGCTTTCTAGGATTCTAAGCACTTTGCACATGATGTCATTCAAAAGATTGCCGCACGTTTGCGCGCTTTTCTTAAGCTTAATCATTTTTTATTTATATAGCGTCTTTTACAATCAAAATGTACAATCTATTGCAACAAACATTTTCGAAATTGGATTTAGTTCTTTTGTTTTGAGACAGTTTGATGCTGTTCAAATACTAAATATCCTTCAGTTCGTTAAACTGACCTATGAATCCGGCAAAAGGCCTGTGATTGATGTATTGATTATAATGACTTATATTGATTTAAAATGCTGTGTGTATAATTGCATTAATGAACCCATTCTAACTTTACCCACTTTAGCTGGATGACTGGAACTGTACATTCATTTGTTATATAAAATCTCCTTATGGGATAGAATACTGTGTGAAAACACACACACACACACACACACACACACACACACACACACACACACACACACAGAGAGACATCTATAGACTAGTGACAGAAAGCTGAAAGGTGCAAGAAAACCAGCCAATGCTACTGATATAGCAGCTGATCGGCTTCCCTTCATTTGAATAAATGTCTCACAGAAGAACTCACAGTCTGCAGAATCTCTAATGAGACCATTCAGCACCGAGTAAGTGAACACTGGGAGTGTGTGTGTGTGTGTATGTGCGTGTGTGTGTGGGTGGGTGGGTGAAAGTTGAGTTCAGAAAGTGTTTGTTTAGAGGAGCATAGTCACCTGCATCTGACATGCAAATAAGAGTCTAAAAGCTCCAGCTATGTCATAGATTATGAGAGAATATCTGTAGCCAATATGCAGGACTGGATGATGAAGTGTTCTATCTTTAGCTAATGAACTGGCTCTGAAGACCAACATTATCATAAAAAATAGATTAAGTAAGCACTTTGGCATGCCTCTGACAATTTTAAAACATGGTCTTTCGTGCAACTTCTGACACAGAGAGGACACTCGTTCACCTTTATTATTCACACATTAAACACACGTCATGTCTCACTTCTCGACATCGCGATTAAAGATGAATCACAAGCAAGCAGAGCGGACAAACATCTGACAGCAGAGATGTTTTCTCATCTCTGTGGCAGGAATACGTCCACATCTACATTCAGCTCCAACGCTGTCCTTCTTAATCTGCTTTTAACCTTCCCAGCTATACTTACTGAGTCGACGCATGCTTTTTAAACACAACAGTCTTGGAGTTTGGCCTTAGAAAGACCTGGAAATATCTTATCACACCTCCCTATGTGGTTCATCTAGTTAAGCACAATCACTACATGAGCTGAACTCCTCGGGTATGTAGATGTTGCTGGTCATATACGAGGCATATCTGAGCTGGGCTGCTGGATGGGAGTGATGGGATTCTGGAAGACGGGCTGGAGAAATAAGCCCAGGGTGCCCACCACACACACAATCACAAAGATCCACAGGAACATGCGGTCCACCACCATGGCCACATACTTCCAGTCCTCAATCACCTGGGGGGAAAAACACACACAAATGTTGCTCTTCAGGTGTTTTCATCACAACAAGCAAGTGTCATTTCTCCTGGAGACAAGAGCAGTGCGGTGATTTGATGCTGCCATGACTGTTTGGAACCACCTGGGGGCAGAATGTGCATCACTGACAACTGACAAGACTCTTCAAATCACTGACATACTGTATTATTGTGTAGTTTTGTTTTGTCTATGTAGTTTGTCTGCTGTCAGTGTGACAGTAAACCCATTTATTTCACATTTCCTCTGTTTATTCCAGTGATCCAGGTTCAGCTATATGTACATATTATATATATTTTTTATTTTTTACTGAAAACTGATAAGTCCTTATCAGGTCTGATCCATTTAACCGAGGCCTCAGTGAAACGAGCCATTGACCCTTTCACCCCATTTTCAGCGTTGTCCTTGTCCCGTTTAGGAAAAGGGTCATTTCTCATTCCCTGCAGCCTCCTCGCATTGATTTGCCAGAAAAACGATTGATCACCAAAGTCTCCCTTCAATTTTCCAGGTCACAGCCGCTACATAAGGTTAGTGGTATTCCCCTTACGGACCGACAGTAAATATTTTCCCATCAATTTGATCTTGTTTATTGGACCAGAGCAGGTGGCGGTGAAAGACACCTCAAATTAAAATATAAAAAGCTTAAAATTGTGAGCAAACCCACCACGAAGGTTACCTACATGGACAGATTTCAGTTCATGTCTTAAAATATGCTTTTATTAACGTTACATTTCTTTCTGTGAAGGTAATTGTCATAAATTACCATAAAGACTGTGAGCAGGTCTTAGTTGACTAGCTTCAGCCTCACTGCTAAATCACTCCACATCATAAATCTGGTGCCTTTAAGCATATGCGTGATGTATGAATCCTACATTGAATAGGACAAAATGTGCATACATACACTCTGATCATCGTCGTCTTCCATCATGTGCTCAGCCACAAATCGCACCCCGCTCAGCGCCTCCTGGACATCAGCAGCCCAGTCCGCACCGCTGCTCTGCTGGAGGTTCTGGGTGATATTCAAACCACCGGGAAGGTAAGTGGTCGGGCGCAGGTCACCTTTTCCATAGCCGCAACTTAGAGAAGGAGCTACATTTTTCTGGCCGGGGGTGGAGAAGACAGAGCCAGGAGACAGCAGGGCAGAAGACAACATTGTGATACTTGACTTGGGTTGGCAACCCAAGCCCAAAATGTCCCTTTTTGCTCGCTGACACCTCTGGCTCTGAAGCCTCTGGCGTGCAGAGTTGTTCTGAGGGCGCCTTATGAACAGTAAGGATGGTAGTTTGACAAGAAATATCAGTTTGACCCAGGAGGGCATGGTGTGCGTGCTGGGGGAGCGGTGGTGGACGTTCAGCACGCACACACTGGTGATGATGGAGAAGGTCACCAGCACCATGGTGAACATCAGGTATTTTCCAATGAGAGGCACATCCAGTGAGGTAGGAGGAACGATCTTTGAGATCAAAAGCAAGAAGACGGTGAGAGCCAGGAGGACGGAGATGCAGAGGGTCATCTTCTCCCCGCAGTCTGAAGGCAGGTAGAAGACCAGGATGGCCAGAGAGGTGATCAAAATACATGGAATGATGAGGTTTATCGTGTAGAAGAGGGGCTTCCTCTTGATGATGAAGTCATAGGTCAGGTCCACGTAGGTGGGATCTAGGGGGTTGACAGTCCGTCTGCCTGGCAGTGCTAAGATGTCCCACTCACCACTGGGGGTAAAATCGTCCATGCTAGCTGCATCAGTCTTCAGAACCAGGTCAATTTCTGTGCGGTCATACGTCCACGAGCGGAACTTTAAAGTGCAGTTCTGCTGGTCGAAGGGAAAATGCTTCACTTCGATCTTGCAGGCACTTTTGTAGATGGCTGGAGGAAGCCAGTTGATGCTGCCGTTGAAAAGAACGATGGCGTTGGTGAAGACGGTGACCTCATAGGTCCCATCGGCGCTAAGAGGAGGAAAAAGAGGAAATAACCAAATGATTCCGCACGATATTTGTGCCATTAGAAATCTACTTTCAGATGGCCTCTGTCTTTAATGTTAACACAACGCAAAGGCTGCAGACTGATTATCAGCCTGGCAAAGCCGGTATAAAAGTGGTGCATATGAGTCAGGTAGTAATAAGCAACCAAGACAAACGTCAACCAAATCATGATTAGTTAATAGTCCCACTTCAGGCGACACCTCACAGCTGCTTACTTGTTGTACAGGACAATATCTGGGAGCCAGATGAGTCTGGAGGGAATACGTAGCTTGTTGATGCCTTCATACTTTGCTGGGTCCCATGATAATCTGTAATCCACCCAGTGCTGCAGAGACAGAGGGGCAGAGATAGCATCGGGCCTGTTTTCCATTACGCTTCACACAACCAGCTAATTCATAATTGCACGCTTCATTATTGAGCAGAATGTGTTTGGAGCTCAGTTAGAGAAGTGCTTCATTCCACATTGATTGGAGAAAGATACAGTTTAATTCAAGTTCAACTGAAAGGACATTTAAAAGTGTATGAACGCGAGCTTCAGGCCACCGACCTGCATCAGCCAGAGGTTGGTCGTCATTATCTGCTCTCTTTCGTTCTGGAAGTGAAACAGCAAAACACAAATGGCACATTCTGCAGTTTTTATATAAACTGATAGAACAAATTAAGAAATATTATTTAAAAAACAGGAAACAATGTAAGAATTAGACAAAGGAGACCAGTGAATTGGTACTGATCCAAGCCCATACTCCACCCTTGCAGCTGAAGTCTGAATAAGGGCGTAGCCTCCACTATAAATCAGCGGAGGACTCCCCTCACTTTGGAAAAAGCAGCTTTATGGCCTCTTTTAATCCACTCGTGCTGAAGCTTCAATCTGGATCTGACAGAGATCACAGCTGAGCAGCTCTCAGAGCTACAGCCGTGTCTCTGCACAGCCTTTTATTTTGAGTTAACCTCTGCCTCAAGCTGCTCTCCCCCTCTTCTGCTGCCCTCTGTTAGCCCTCAATGCGACAATTTCATGCGGGACCAACGACTTTTGACTTCTCACCACGCTGATGAGCTGAGCCAGAGACACTTGTAGCTTCACCGGGACTCTCTCGGTCCTGTTGGAGGCAGGCCGGATCAGCGGGTTGTAGCGATTCTTCCCAAGTAACCAGTTCATGAGACGCTCCTCGGAATCGGCACACCTGCAACCTGACGGCACACCGTGGTAAATCAATGAGTTTAAGGACAAGACTGTCATTAGTCCTGTATAAGAACACATAATAGAAGCATTGTCCTTTGTTTGTGGAGTCCTCAAGGTTAGATTAATAAAAAAAATGTTTTTAAAGCTTTTAAGCATAATTTAGTTGTTAAAATACATTAACTCCCAGTCATATACACGAAGTCAGGAAATCACCTGACTTCCCCACAACCCTAACGACCCTTAATGCCACCGCCTTTAGATAATGGCGCACTATTTTTCCTTTGGTACTGAATATATGGTATTATAACGACATTACGCTGGGTTATAAGCAGACAGGGGCGAGGAGCCTGATTAACTTAGTGGACATGATGTTGCGCAGTTGATGTACAGCTGCACTCTGGTGCGGGTGCAACGTTCTGCTGTTTATGCATGTGCATTCATGAAATATTCATATCTGGACAAAATCCATGACTCTTTCCAAAACACTTGGGGCGCATTGGCAAAATGGTTATTAGTTATTCAAAAAATCCTTGAGGAGAGTTTTGAAATCAGTCTATAGAGGGCAACTATTTTGATTGTAATTCTGCTGTATCCTGAAGCCGGATCACTGAGGATGTGCCTCAATGGGCCTTGAACAGCAACAGCCAGCTTCCTCCCCTGCGTCCTTGATAAATGGCGCCCACGTCAGCGGTGCAGACAGGGCAGATTGGAACTGATGATCGGTGCTCCTCATCTGGAGCAGAGCGGATACATGTAGTAGCATCTCTTCCATTTCCTTAACATGCAGCAGGTTATTAATGTCCCCGTCGTCATCGGGAAGAGCTGAATCGACGCACTTGGGAGACACGGGCCAATGAGGTGAGACTGTTCCTGATGGGAACAGTGAAGAAGAATTGCCGCTATGTCAATAATCTACAGATGCATTTTTACGGCTGCACAAGTGCAGAGATTCATCATGTGGCCTTTGTGATGGGTGAAGTGATGCACACGTTCATCACAAGGAATCGTGTGTCTTTATGGGCCCTTCAGAGCTTCGGTCATTCCCCCTCGGGGGAAAGTAAAGACAACCGCTAAAGGAGCCAAAGCAGATAAGCTGCATCTGTAAGAGAAACCGTGTCAGTGCTGTTGTTGGAGGAAAGGTCAGCCAGCAAACAGTGAGAAAAACATGATGGCACCAAAAGGTAAAACAGTTCTAGATCTATAGTCAAGATTATGGAAGATAAAACTATTTTTTTCCTTATTGAAAATCTTGATATACTGATATAACCACAAGTATTTTCACCAAACAGTTCCATCCCGGGCCATCCATGACGGTATCTGAGCAAAGGGACAAGTTTAGGGAGTGTTTCGGGATGAGTGATGGTGATTTTTAATTAGATTAGCATCTGTGTTACTTTAATAAACGTTTTGTTTGCAAACTGTCTCAGACTGGTCCTGATCTTTTAATAAGTTGAATTTCCGATGAACAACAGACTTAAAGGTTTTCATACTTTGAATATGCAGAGCAAGATTTTTGTTTTTATTCATTTTATTTGTCTAATTTTTACCTGGTACGCTGAAACGCATTTGTGGATTAAAATGTGCCTTTTGGGAAAATAAAATCCGACATGAACTCTAAATGATATGTGCCATTTATCCAAATCAAACGGGGCTAACAGGGACTAAAAAAATGACATTAGTAGATCGACAGCAAAGAGAAAAGTACTTACAGTGGACCACAGAGAGGAAATAAGCGACGATGCAGAGAGTCCGACTCATTTTTTCGGCAGCATCTGATCTGCTGGAGTCCCCGGTCACGAATCCTCAAAGCTGCGGCGTTCAGCGCTTTTCTTCCTGGTCATGCCTGGCTCTAATTACGCGTTACACACACACATACCTGCGCTGATCGCTGAAATAGTTCGTTTACTCCGATAAAAAGATCATGAGCTCCAACGCGCTGTTAATTCAAGAGTTTCCCCAATGAGAGTTGAGCGTCAACGCGTCTTTGCGCAGCCGCCTGTCCCGGAGCGCTGCGTCCCGAACAGGTCCGGCACGTCCCGTCCGCGATCAACTGATAAAAATCATTATCACTTTTAAAGCTAATGTACAAACTATAGGTTTCATTGTAGACAATGATGACACTCGAAGCTGAGAAAGGTTCATTCATTACCAAACACACTTGGGAAATGGTGAGAAGTGAGAAGAGAGGCTGTAGACACGCCTGGGTACGACCTTTCCCTGAACTCCACACCCCGTAAAGAATGGCAAATGAATCTGTCAGCTCAAGGTTACGATGGAAAAATATTAGCATTCAGTTTTCCCTCGCCTGTTGTACAAACTCAAAGGAAATATTTCACGTAATTACTTTAAAATGGCAAGTCAGACGCCCCCCCAGCTTGTGTCAAAGTTGGTAATAAAAGTCCCAGATGCTGGCTGTGGCTGCACAGGTGCACGGACCCAGTTCTCTCTTCTCTAAAAGATTATTTTTTAAATAATTTGATGACTGCTGGAAATGTGATTTCTTGAGGTGGATTCACCACCTTCACACAGATGATGCGCGGACAGCAGTGAGGCTTAGAACCCTATTATGAGTCAATAACATGTCCCAGGCAGGGGCAGCCTGCTGTCGCTCACCTTATGCACTGTCAATAATTCCATTTATCACAACAGACACGTTTTCCAACCAAACATTTTCTGCTGTGCAATATGACAGTAAACTCATTTGAGTGAAGAAACTAGAACCCCACTGCACATGGTCAAAGTAAACTTTAGAGCAGGTAACACATGCATATCTCTGCAGAATATAAAATCAACTCATTTATGAGCAGCTGTATATGACAGAGGCGCTGAGGAGACAACTTGATTTGTGATGAACTGATAGAAACACACTGGCAGAGGGGAACACTAATGCACTCATAAACCAGGAACTGCTGCATCCCACCAACTTTACCTATAAAACATGCCAGGGTGCTGCTAAGAAGGTCCCTCTGCACTAGAGTTGAATGGCTTTATTACAATAAGGAGAGTTCAGAAGACAAAAGGAATGTAAAAACACAACAACAACAAATCTCAAAGTGACTTGGCTGAAAAATGCTTTTGTCATTTATCATCCTTCATTATTTAGTGTATTTATCATTTCTTCGGGGATAATTAAATGATTTTAAGCTGGGCCTGGAGGAAAAAAGTGTCAGTTCTGATTAATAATGAACAGATGCCTTAAATACAAGGTCGGTTTCATCAGCTGGTAAAGATGCATGTTGTGAAAACTCCATTTATGACATTTATTAGTTCACATGACTTGTTGCACAAACTGTCCAGCTTAAGCTTTCCTCATTACATTTATTTATTTTCTTATTTAGTATGAGATTTCCTCATTATAACCTTGAGAAAGACACAAATCTGAAGTCCAGCAACATTGCTAGATATTTGCAACACCAATTTTACTGTCAGATTCCCAGCCAGCTAAGATCTTATACCTTTCAGTGGACAGCCATAATAGAATACAAATAAATTTCTATTTTTAAAAAAAAAATGCCTCACTTTCATAAAAATATGTGGTCAATTTAAATCTGAAACAGGGTGAACACATGATAAAAAGTAGGGATCCTGCCAAATAAAACAGATGGATAATGGGTCCACAAAAGAAGCTGCCTCAATAAAGTGTCTTCAGTAAATCCTCACTATCAGGTATATATAACCTCTGACAACATTAAAAGTTTTTTTTTTATGATTTGTTGCTCTTTTATGTTTCCTTTCCTTTTGAAAAGGATGTTCTCTGCCACTGCATCCTCCTATTAGACTTGGGAATTTTCCTCATGCAATTTAAATAAATACATCAAAGTTGCTATGCTAAATTTAATAACACGGATGACAGTTTGATTTTGGACGCGCCAACGTGTTGGCAGACATTTAGAGTCGAGAGTGACCCGGTGAGAAGGAACGGCTCATCAAAGAATTGCTGCTGCTGCAGTACCCAGCTGGGCCGCTGCAGTCCCTCCGTATGGGGGATATATATCATGCAGGCAGTTCATTACCTGGAGTGCTTGGCTTTGGTACCAGAATCACAGCCTCCTGTAAGGATATTGATCCACTGCCCCTTGCTGCCTGTGTAGTCAACCCGTCTCTTTGGCTCATGCAAGAGGGTGGAGTGTCAATGATCAGAGGAGGTGTACTGACCACAGCATTGTATAGGTTAAAATTTGATGGTCAAGTCTGTTAAAAACATAAAGATGTCCAATATAGTAAAAAATAAATAAATAAATGTTGAGTTTGGGGCGCGGTAGCGGAGCAGCGCACCTGTGTAAATGGGAGCGTGGTTTTGCCATCTACTGGGCGGAGTTGACATTGCACCTTCAGGCGCTTTGACGGCACTCACCCAAAACACCGCGGTTTTGATGACGGACAACGGTAGCGAAGCATCGTAGTTCCAGCTGCTGAGCTAGAAAGCGTTCCAGCCTTGGAGACCATTTGTCTGTAAGTCTGTTCTATACAGAAGTTGTAGCTGTACTGTAGATTCTGTAGCGTTAGTTTAATTATTCTTTGCGTTGTTAGTCCGTGGTAATTAGCGAGTGATGCTAGCTAACATATTAGCACGTGGAGCTGTGTCGTGAGTTATATATAGATCGTCTGAGTGTGTTTGGTGTACGTGAGTTTTTTATGCTGTTCTATTTTCTGTATTGTTTCAGTTTTACAAAAAATAATGGATAAAAGGAAGAAACAACACAGTTGAGCCTTGTTGTGGTTCTTTCAAACTCCATACTGTTAGCTGACTGCCTAGCCTCGCCCGAGAGAGAGAGAACGCGTCGCGAGGGCAGTACAGTAAAAAGACAAGAACACAGCGGGCTGAAGAAAAGGGTCAGCTCAGCAAACATGAGTCTACGATCAGGAAAGTATTACTTGAAAGAGTTCCCTCTACTTCAAGATAAAACAAATGAAGAACCACCAGCACGTGCTACAGAAAACACAAGCCAGGAGCCTCCTATGTGGGAGGTTGTGGAACAAGAGGCTACGAAGGAAGACCCTTCGAAAACAATGGATGCCAGATCCCAAATATCTAAATCCACCAGAAGCTCGCAACGATCATCAGCTTCATCAGCAGCAGCAAAGGCTTATGCGAAGGCAAAGGCAGCCAAAGCCCAACTTGTCTATGCTGAAAAGGAAGCAAGTGTGATGAAACAGAAGGCAGATATGGAAGCAAGTATGTTAAAGCAAAAGGCTGACTATGATGCCAGCCTCCATCTTCTCCAGTGCCAAAAGGCTGCTGCTGCAGCTGAAGCAGAAGCCACCGCCTATGAGGAAGTCGAAAGCGGGGAGCTGAGCCAGATCGGGGATGAGCCCATGGACATAGCTAAGCGCACCAGCGACTATGTTCACCAACAGTCCCAGCTTCTCTTTTCTGAACAGCCAGCAGAACGGGAGACCAGGGAGCTACTGGAGAAGAAAACCAGCAGAATGGTAATATCAGACACCAGACCAGCCTCTCCAGACGCAAAGAATACCACACAGACAGCTTACAAAGAGGTTAAAGGAGAACCAACAGCACAAGCTGAGGCTCATGAGACAACGCCTCATCCATATCCATCACGCACAAGCTTCCCAGAGAGAGGATATGTCCCCGAACCCCAAGGCGCACAAGACCTTGCAAGATATCTCATCCGCAAAGAAATGGTGAGTTCTGGCCTCCTGAAATTCGACGACAAACCTGAAAATTATTGGTCATGGAAAGCCTCATTTATAAGTGCAACAAAAGACTTAGATCTTACAGCCAGAGAAGAGCTTGACCTGATGACAAAATGGCTTGGACCTGGATCGTCAGAACAAGCTAAACGAATTCGTGCAGTCCACGTCTTCAATCCCGGAGCAGGAGTCAACATGGTCTGGCAACGTCTTGAGGAATGTTATGGGACGCCAGAAGTCATAGAGGATGCTCTTCTAAGAAAGATTGAACAGTTTCCAAAACTGCACAACAGAGACACTGTCAGGTTAAGAGAGTTAGGTGACATTCTCCTCGAACTTGAGTGTGCAAAAGAAGATGGTGCACTTCCGGGTCTTCTGTATTTAGATACAGCACGTGGAATAAAGCAAATTGTGGAGAAACTGCCATACAACCTGCAAGAAAAATGGACAGGTTTTGGAAGCAAATACAAGGAGGATCACAGAGTTGCTTTTCCTCCCTTTTTTGTTTTCTCCAACTTCGTCAGGCAACAAGCAAAGATAAAAAATGACCCAAGTTTCACCATATCTACTACCAACAGTTCACCGCCTATGAAGACAGACAAACTGGAAAGACACTACAGCAAACCTTTTGTGAAAGTGCACAAAACTGACGTTCCTGCGGAACCACCAGACACACGAGGCAATCTCTTCATAAATAAACCAGAAGAGCCAGATCGCCAGTGCCCCATACACAAAAAGCCCCATCCATTGAGAAAATGTAAACTCTTCAGGGAAAAACCATTAGAAGAACGCAAAGTGTATCTCAGGGAAAATCGCATTTGTTTCAGATGTTGCGGGTCTGTACAACACATGGCAAGAGACTGCAAAATAGATGTCAAATGCTTTGATTGTGGCAGTGATAAACACATTTCAGCGTTACATCCAGGTCCTCCTCCATCAAGACTACAGAACCATGCAGCTGGCAACGATGCCGAAGAGCAAACTGGAGGCTCATCTCCTTCTGTCACCTCCAAGTGCACAGAAGTATGTGGAAATGTTGAAGGTTCCCGCTCATGTGCCAAAATACTTTTAGTGAAAGTGTATCCTGCCGGAGAAAAAGAGAAAGCAGTGAAGATGTATGCGGTGCTGGACGAACAGAGCAATAAGTCTCTCGCCAAAAGTGACTTCTTCGACCTCTTTAACATTCAAACCAACTCCACTCCGTACACGTTGAGAACGTGTTCAGGAAAAATAGACACTTCTGGGAGGAGAGGTACCAATTTTATCCTAGAGTCTGTAAACGGGAAGTTGCACCTTCCCCTTCCACCATTAATTGAATGTGACATGGTGCCTGATGATAGAGCGGAGATTCCCTCCCCAGAGATTGCACTACATCACCCCCACTTAAAGCCAGTTGCTGACAAGATCCAACCCGTTGACGACGACGCTCCAATTCTTCTGCTCATTGGAAGAGATATGGTGAGAGTCCATAAGATTCGTGAGCAAATCAATGGGCCTCATGATGCACCTTACGCACAGCGGCTTGACTTGGGGTGGGTGATTGTGGGGGAAGTTTGTTTAGGGCAGGCACATAAGTCGTCAGAAATCAATGTGTACAAAACAAACATGTTACACAGCGGTCGCTCATCGTTTCTCCCACCTTGTCCAAACACCATGTTTGTAAAGGACAGCTATGCTTGCATGTCACAGTGTAATAGTCTTACAGTAAGAGAAGAAAGCGCTAAACCAAGCCAGCTCAAGGACAACCTAGGATACTCAATCTTTGAAAGGTCCAAGGAGGATGACAAACCAGCGTTATCAATTGACGACAAAACCTTTCTTGCAATTATGGATGCAGAAGTCAAACAGGATGAAGGAAACAGCTGGGTGGCACCTTTACCCTTTCGTTTGCCCAGAAGACAGTTGCCTAACAACAGGGAACAAGCCTTGAAACGTCTCCAATCTCTCAGAAAAATGCTTGAGAAAAAACCGAAAATGAAAGAGCATTATATCAAGTTCATGCAGCAGATGATTGAAAACGATCAAGCGGAACCAGCCCCACCTATCGGCAAAGGTACAGAATGCTGGTACCTGCCAACATTTGGTGTTTACCATCCCCAAAAACCAGACCAGATAAGGGTGGTTTTCGATTCAAGCGCTGAATACGAAGGAATATCCCTTAATGACGTGCTGTTGAAGGGACCGGACTTGAACAACTCTTTGCTCGGAGTTCTAATGCGGTTCCGGAAAAACCCGGTAGCCCTGACAGCCGACGTCCAGCAAATGTTTTATTGTTTTATCGTCCAAGAAGAGCACAGAGACTATTTAAGGTACCTCTGGTATGAAGATAACGACGTCAATAAAAAGGTAGTTGAGTTCCGAATGAAAGTCCACGTGTTCGGGAACAGCCCTTCACCTGCTGTCGCCATCTACTGCATGAGAAGAGCCGCCGAAACAGGTGAAGAGGAACATGGTTCGGACGCAAGACAGTTTGTTGAGAGGCAGTTTTATGTCGACGACGGTCTCACCTCAGTTCCTACTTGCAAAGAAGCTGTAAATCTTTTGACCCGAACCAAAGAAATGTTGGCAGAATCCAATCTGCGACTGCACAAAGTGGCGTCAAATAAGAAAGAGGTAATGGAAGCCTTTTCTCCAGAAGATCTCGCCAAGGATCTGAAGGATCTGGAACTTGGAGTGGATCCTCTCCCACTGCAAAGGAGTCTAGGGCTCTCTTGGAATTTGGAAGCAGACTGCTTCACTTACCTTGTGTCTCAAGAAGAGAAACCATTTACCCGCAGGGGAGTGTTATCAACGGTCAACAGTTTGTACGACCCCTTGGGCTTCGTAGCTCCCATAACAATGCAGGGAAAAGCACTAGTCCGTGAGTTGTCATCTGATCAGACCGAGTGGGATGCTCCTCTCTCCCCAAAGAAGGAATCAGAATGGAATTTATGGAAAGACTCTTTGAAGGCACTCGAAGACCTACAGATACCGAGGTGCTACATCTCAACCTCTTTGTCTTCCAACCAAAGAAAAGAACTTTGCATCTTCTCAGACGCCTCCACCAAGGCGATTGGCGCCGTAGCCTATCTGAGAATAACTGACACTGAAGGACAACATAACGTGGGTTTTGTTATGGGAAAGTCAAAGTTGGCCCCACGCCCTGCCCACACAATTCCCCGTCTAGAGCTTTGTGCTGCAGTTTTGGCTGTGGAGCTATATGAGTTGATCAGAGACGAGATTGATGTAGAAGTGGATGTTGTGAAGTTTTTCACCGATAGCAAAATCGTGCTTGGTTACATCTGTAACTCCACAAGAAGATTTTACATGTATGTTTCAAACAGGGTCATCCGAATCAGAAGGTCCACTCACCCCGATCAGTGGCACTATGTACCCACAGAGCTCAATCCAGCTGATGTGGCAACCAGAACCATACCTTCAACCCAACTCCAAAGAAGTATTTGGTTCTCTGGTCCAGCCTTCCTGTATCACGACAAAACAAGAGAAACAATGGAATCAAGCTCCTTCTCACTGGTTGATCCTGAAGCTGATGAAGAAATTCGTCCTGAGGTCAAGACCTTTGTTACCAAAACTTCCAATGGTCAGTTGGGCTCACATCGTTTTGAGAGATGTTCAAGTTGGACAGGCCTCAACAAAACGATAGCCAGACTCATTCACATTGGAACGTCTTACAGAAGATCAGTAAATGCAGGGAAGAAAGGAAGCCTTTAAGGAGGAATTGAAATGTCTGGGAAAAGGACACAAAATGCCTGGACGCAGTACACTGGAAAGGCTCAATCCAATCATAGATGAAGATGGTCTGCTTCGCATTGGAGGTCGGCTATCTTCAGCTGATTTGTCAAAAGAGGAGAAGCACCCTTTGATTATGCCTCACAACCACCACGTTTCAACATTGTTAGTAAGGCACTTTCACGAACAAGTAGCTCACCAAGGGCGACACATCACCGAAGGAGCATTACGAGCTGCCGGCTACTGGATGATGGGCAGCAAGCGCTTGGTGTCTTCAATCATTTACAAGTGTGTCATGTGTCGCAAGCTACGAGGCAGGTTAGAAGAACAGAAAATGGCAGACCTGCCGCCTGATAGACTCAGTCCTGAACCTCCATTCACTACTGTCGGTCTTGACATCTTCGGCCCTTGGGCTGTGTCAACGCGACGCACAAGAGGAGGAAGTGCAGATAGCAAGCGCTGGGCAGTGCTTTTTACATGCATGGCAACCAGAGCAGTCCACATCGAACTTATTGAAGCCATGTCAGCAGACAGTTTTATTAATGCATTGAGAAGGTTTTTCTCAATTCGAGGCCCAGCAAAACTTCTGCGATCTGACAGAGGAACCAATTTTGTGGGCGCTTGCCGAGAATTGGACATGGCAACAAACGATTCGGCAGTCAATAGGTTTCTCCAAGAAAAAGGATGCTCCTGGGCCTTCAACCCTGCGCATGCTTCTCACATGGGTGGCGCCTGGGAAAGGTTGATTGGAGTTGCCAGGCGCATTCTAGATGCTATCTTGCTCCAAAAAAGTCCAATTCGCTTGACGCATGAAATCCTGTCTACATTCATGGCAGAGGTGATGGCAATAATCAATGCAAGACCCCTTGTGCTCATATCAACCGACCCAGAGATGCCTGCAGTTCTTACTCCGGCGATGCTTCTGACCCAGAAAATGAGTACTGTCTCCGCTCCCTTTGGAGACTTTTGTTCAGCTTCGTTGTACAGGAAAACAATGGAAACAAGTCCAGTGTCTGGCTGACACCTTCTGGAAGCGGTGGAAAGGAGAGTATCTTTCAACGCTGCAGTGCAGCAGAAAATGGACTAATGTAAAGCCAAATGTGAAGGAAGGAGATGTGGTCCTACTGAAAGACAGCCAGGCGCACAGGAATGAATGGCCTGTTGGACTGGTTGTGAAAGCGTTACCAAGCAGAGACAGTAAGGTCAGGAAGGTGGAGGTACGAGTTGTGAAAGAAGGGAAGGCCAAAGTGTTCTTGAGACCAATCACAGAGATTGTAGTTCTTCTTTCAGAGATTTAAGTGTGGTGTTATATTTGGTAGAAATTCATATTTTGTGTTTGTAGTGATATAATGTTATTATATCAAGCGGGGAGTGTACTGACCACAGCATTGTATAGGTTAAAATTTGATGGTCAAGTCTGTTAAAAACATAAAGATGTCCAATATAGTAAAAATAAATAATAAATGTTGAGTTGGGGGCGCGGTAGCGGAGCAGCGCACCTGTGTAAATGGGAGCGTGGTTTTGCCATCTACTGGGCGGAGTTGACATTGCACCTTCAGGCGCTTTGACGGCACTCACCCAAAACACCGCGGTTTTGATGACGGACAACGGTAGCGAAGCATCGTAGTTCCAGCTGCTGAGCTAGAAAGCGTTCCAGCCTTGGAGACCATTTGTCTGTAAGTCTGTTCTATACAGAAGTTGTAGCTGTACTGTAGATTCTGTAGCGTTAGTTTAATTATTCTTTGCGTTGTTAGTCCGTGGTAATTAGCGAGTGATGCTAGCTAACATATTAGCACGTGGAGCTGTGTCGTGAGTTATATATAGATCGTCTGAGTGTGTTTGGTGTACGTGAGTTTTTTATGCTGTTCTATTTTCTGTATTGTTTCAGTTTTACAAAAAATAATGGATAAAAGGAAGAAACAACACAGTTGAGCCTTGTTGTGGTTCTTTCAAACTCCATACTGTTAGCTGACTGCCTAGCCTCGCCCGAGAGAGAGAGAACGCGTCGCGAGGGCAGTACAGGAGGCATCGGAGACATTTGGTTTGCATAAATTTAGCTTTCTTTTAATTGTGGGTGTCATGGTGACATGGACAGCCTCGAAGTTCCTGGAACTGATAATGACACTTATCGGTTATCATATTTAAAACAGTAAAATCCAATAGTCAGCATTGTTTTCATCAGAATCCATCATTCTGATGGATTAGCCCTTTGATAAATGCATTCTTTTGATAGACAGAACATCTGGTAGTGAATATGTTGCACTGCAAATGGATGGATGGATGATGGATGGATGGATGGATGGATGGATGGATGGATGGATGGATGGATGGATGGATGGATGGATGGATGGATGGATGGATGGATGGATGGATGGATGGATGGATGATGGATGGATGGATGGATGGATGGATGGATGGATGGATGGATGGATGGATGGGAGGGAGGGAGGGAGGGAGGGAGGGGAGGGAGGGAGGGAGGGAGGGGACGGGACCATGTTCAGGGGCCAGGTTTACCTACCTGAGCTAACAGCCCAGGAGCTCTGCTGGTCACAGACTCACAGTGTAACTGCTTTGTATCCCGACCCGGGCGGTCCGACTCTCCAGGATTTATGACAGTCAGCACACAGAGTGAATCAGGACTGTCAGAGAGGACAACAGGCTCAGACCTCCCGCACTTCAGCTGCTGAGCTCATCTCATTCGTCCCGCGGCGGCTCGGGTTACCGAGACGAAACCTTCCAATCTGGCTGCAATCAATCCTCTCTGCCTCAGACAAGATCTTAATGTGCTTGTAAAGGTGTGTGAGTGGTCGCTGGAGGAGCTGGAATCCAACCAAACCTCTGAAACGTGTCTGACCACTAATTTCTATGCTGCGTTGGGCAAAATGATGCAGACAAACGAAACACTTGGCGGAAAACATATAGAATTTGTTACAGTGCGTGGGAATATGAACTCACTTTAAAGTGTTCTGTTGAACAAGTTCTTGTAATTGTGTGTCCTCGCCATTGTTGGCTCCTCTCGCTGCGTCTCAGCGGACACAGAATCCCGATTTAACGATGTTGGTACATTTGGCTGAGATTACATCTCGCTGGTGCCATCATGTTCATGTTACCGTCAAACCTTTTCTCCTGGGAGAGCCGGGGAGGGGCTCAACCCCAGGGTCCGCCGAGGCCCTCGTTATGGTGGGGGACGGGGTCAGAGGGTGAGATGGCTGCTCGCTCTACAGCTGTCTGCTAATGAGGGAGGGCTGAGGTTTTGCACATCATCCCCAGTGCTGCTCGACAGCACTAAAAACCATTAGGAAAACACACGTTGTCTTTAAATTTCAATCACTTCTGTCTGCAATCATCCACAAACGTCTGCAAATTGGGAGGGAAGGAAGTGACACAGGATCTGTGAGCAACATTTGCATGATAAGACATTTAGTGGAGCGATGTCTGACTTGACTTTATAAGCAGATGTTGATGTTTCACTCAAATAAAAGTCAAGATTATATGCTTGGGTCTACAGGAATCAATTTAGTTTCATTCATCGTTGCTGTATTTTAGTGATTTTATTTCCAGTTTTATCACTCACCTTAGTTATGACGGTCTGGGCAGCATCCTTAATTAATTAAATGTGTGTTTTAACACAAGCAGTGTGGGAATCAAAGTTTGATTAATTTAATTTGAGGTTAATGTTTAATGATTGAAGTAATTCTACCTTACGTCGTCATTAGAATTCTGCACTGATGAAGAAAGACCTGTTCTCCAGCACGCTCTAATTTGACCTGTCAGAATGGTTTTTGCTGTCAGGTCAAACCACATCTGATCTCTCTCTCTGTCCTTCTGTCTGTCTGTCTCTGTCTTGCTCTCCGGATCTCGGATCTCGACGCAGAGGTTCCTGAGTGGCCACAGGTAGAGGTAAATTGGATGTGTCACAGCTCTCAGGAGTCCAGATGGCATGTTGCTCCCCTTGAGACCCTCTCCTTCTTGAAGTCTCCACTGTGATGGGAATAATGGTTTGAAAATCTTATCCGCCACATACAGCTTCTCAGCACAGCCACCATATGTCCCTGGTTGCACGACGTCCCTCCCGGCTGTTGAGAGGACCGGTTTCCAGAGTGTCCTGCTTATAAATATTAACAAGGAGAAATTGTTAGATGAAACTGGAAAACCTGTGGTACAACGGCATGGAGAGAACCTGCAGACTCCACCTGAGTCAGGAATTGAAGCCACAACGTGCTATGGAGTGAAAGTGCTCAGCACATTAGTGTCTGTAAAACAATTTCATGACCTCTGACCTTTGTTCTTTGTCTAGTTGCTATTTGATCTTAGTGTGATGTCAGAACACAGAAAAATCCTCAGGACTTATATAAAATGTCAGTCTTGGAGCTGATCTCACGACTGGTTTCTCAGTGTCAGGTGTGGACCTGCATTAAGCAGAATTCCGCACTGATTTCAAACAAGTGATGAAGTCAGGTTTATTTACAGCCCAAAATAACAAACATTGTTTTCCTCGGAGTTGTTGTGACCCTCCGTGTTCCTATACCCTCAAACCAGGTCAGTAAAAACCTGAAAAAAACCCTTTTAGAGAAAAAGAAGACACCTGAAGGAGACCACGGGGGGAGAGACGGGTCTCTCTGGGACGGACAGACGTGCAGGAGACGCCACATATTCAGAGAACCTCAGCATTAACATATCTGATCATTAGAATTAAAGGTATTGGAGTTGGTGTATCATCTGCAGGGATGAAGGCATCGCTGGTCCCAGGTGCATCTTCAGACGTCCTCATACGGAGCTCTGGGCCACTCCACCTTCGGGTCTTGATGGACCGTATCCATGATCAGCTAGACTATAGAAAAAGACGACAGGCTCTGGCACGTCTGATCTCCTGGCTGATCTCCAACCTTCTGAGCATGTTAGATCCTGTTCACGCTCCAGGAACCAGCGCCTCCATCATGAATACAGTGTTTCTGCCTTCTGCTCCAGGCGGGCTATGATTTAGATGATTGTTGCCCTCTTAGCTAATTGATTTAAGTCTCAGCCTGTTGGTCTTTTACTGGTGCCAGGAGCCGTGTTCTCGTAAGCGCGCAGCACGGCAGTGGTGCGCTCGTGCCCCGCCAGCCCGTTTTGCCTCTTGCCAGAGCAGCAGCGTCCCAGAAAGTAAATAGACTTTGGCTCGAATGTAATTAGGCAGCGGTTGACTCGGTTAGACCGCATGAGGAACACCAGATTCCCCCGAACAGTGATGCCCCACAGATAACCCTCATCCAATTAGATTGGCACAACACAGTCCATTTACCCATTACAGAGTCAACCTATGGCACATGTAGGACTCTGCTGATAATGGTGCTTCATCCTATTTTGGTATGTATGGTAATGTCTTTAGCAGCTGTTGGTTCTACATAAAAAACATAATCACGCTGTTCTGATGATAAAAGACTAAAACGTGGACGCTGTTTTTCTGTTTTTTATTGATGAAGTAAAGAAGTGCCGAGACATCGGTGATATAACTGCAATCCAAGGTGACATTCACTCTTTATTCAGACCTCTTCCAGGCTAATGGGCCTCCGTGGGCTCATTTTGGACATAATTAAGTTGACTAAGACCCATGGAAATGAGAAAGAGGCCTTTTTAAATGTAATTATGTTTTGGGGAAAACGCAGATGTGTGTCGCTGGTTTGAAGTATAACCCTGCGCACACATGCACATTTTAGGGAATCTGCATCTAAAAAGGAGCATTTGTTCTCAGTTTACAGGGTTAAAATGAGGAGAAGGAAGAAAGGAATAAATGGGCACCGAGAACTTCTCTGAAGATTTCTTTGTGTGGTCAGGAAAGATGAAGATGGGAAACAGCATCAAACTTCAGGACTGCAATCCCTTCCTGCTGCTGCCAATCAGGAGGGGGATCATCGGGGAACTCTCATTAAAGTGACCCGTTAAACGCATGTTTATACAGATGAGACGAGATAATCAACATCATATCTGCGGCTGCAGATCAGGATCCGGACGCCCTCCTGGCTGATGACATCATAGCTCAGGAAGAAGATAGCAAGCACAAATATTCCAGTATTTTGAGTATCAACTGTCTGAATGGAACTGAAAGGCAGTTTATGGGCTTCGCTGGGAATTCCAGCAAAGCGAAGACACGTTTTTCTGGGAACGAAGCCTTACAAAGCTGAGTTTCACTCCTTCCCTGATGGTGTTTAGGTGAGTCGCAGCAGAATTGAGGAATGAATTCAGGCACCTGCCACCAATCTGGACACCCGAGAAATGAGCAAAGAAGTGGAGCAAGATGAGAGAGATTCCCATGGAATTGGATGTCCAGTGCGTCACACAGCAAGGCCTGCAAGACGAACGTTTGCGTGAAGCCTTTAATATCGAGGTTTATGTTGAAAAAGGCCGTTTGGGGGGGGGTGTCACAGGCTCGTAAATCCAGACCGATGATTTACACGTGCTGTCTGGGATGGAACGCCGAGATGAGGCCGCGTTTTAATTAACTTTTCGTCTTGAGCAGATTGAGGGCAGAAGTGCGGGATGAATCACCGGGGACAACAGCGATCTGCCTCTTTATTAGCGCGTCCACGGTCACAGTGTGACAGACAGCGCGGCCGGCCGCTCCATCATAAAGCGCGGCTGAAAAGGCAACCGGGCCTCGACGACGACCACTGACGTTTCTTCGCGCTTTGATCCCGGACGGGGCCGGTGGCGCCCACCTCGGGGCCGTCTGCTCTGGCTCTGTGGGTGCAAATCCAAAAGGAGCTACAGTCTATGTGACGCCGTTCCCAGAGCGTCGGAATCTAATTTACACCTGAAAATCACAAACAACAGGAAGCAGACTGTCTCAGCAACGCTGGAGCGCACAAAGGCGCCTTTCCTCGCTCTTTAATGGCAATTTAAGCGGCCCATCTATCAGCGGATGTTGTGATGATGCAGCCCCCTTCCACATGGAGGGGTAATTGCTTTAGGAGGGCTGTTATCCCAACAGAAGAGGCGAGCGGAGGACAAGTTCCCTCAACACAGTTCCCCCAATAATCGATGAGCAGGGGAGGAGGGAAGCTAATTGTTTTGACCTGTAAGAAGAGTCAGCTGTGTTTGCACGGTCGACTGTGACACTGTGTGTCATAGTTATCTGTTTATAGTGTTGTGCACTGACCTCTGACCCCAGATGGATTTTCATTTATTCATAACGCTGTGATATGATCAGTTTGTATCATTTTGCCTTTCCCGTGAGCTCTTGTGCGAGACGGAAGGGGTTAAGAGAGAATGGGGGTTCTCTCGCATCACCCCCCCGATCCCAACCCAGCAGTGGTAGCCAGAGTGGAACCGTGACCTTTTCCTGAGGGATCGTTCCATTAGCAGCGACCCTAAAAGCAGGCTGCACACGCTCCGGCTTCAGCTTCATGTCGGGTTTTACTGCTGCGTTTGTTTCGCACGAGTGAGTCTGACAAACGTGCGCGACTTCGGAGGAGCAGCACCAACACGAGGCTGCTGCAAAACGCTGATCCACAGCTGTCGCTGCCCAGGCTGCAGGCCCACACATCATCAGTGACACAACTTTGGACAACAGGGTCAGGCATACCTTCGCCACCCTTTTGGTTTATGAGCCTCTAAAATGGAAGAAAGTCAATATGATGTTCCTCAAACGTCACACTGCAACACGGTTCAAAACCAGATTTTTTTTTTTTTTCTGAGCTGACAGTGCTCACCTTTCACAGATACCAATTTAGACATGGAGAGAATAAGAGAAGCGTTATCAGGGGACTATAAATTAAGGATGACAGCAGACTCCTGAATGTGCCTGAGTAACAAGGTCACTCACCAAAGGGTGGAGCATTTTCAATTCTGCTTTTAGGAGTTGCCATCAAATCCTCCGTCTTATCTGACTGATTATGCTTGGAGGCTAAAGACAGCATTTTCTGAAGGCTGTCGTCTGACTTTGTTTTTTCATCTTTTCAGGATTGAGGTGATCTGATTTTAAAAAGTAAAAATCTTTTCATTTACAATCCGCAAGACATATTTGACAGCGGCATGAAATTAAAACCATGTGCTTGTAAGCAAATGAACAGTGAAATAAAAGCTTGAAGCAGATTCAACCTGATGGATTTTCGAGGTTTATCTTCTTTTTAATTACCTTCATCTCAGTCACCTTATTTTGTCGGATTATTGAGCAAACACTCCCACCTAGTGGTCAATTGATATGACGCTACATTTAAATATATATATAGTATGATTGTATTTTAGTCTGATAACACCGACATGTGAAAATATCCGTCACATTTGGAATTATAAAGCCATTTTATTCCATTTGTTTCGGATAATGAATGGGATCTTCATATCAACATAAAAGCGAAAGTCAATGCTTTAAATGTCACCATTCAACACCGCTGAGTTACGTTTCAGTAAAACTGGAATGAAACGTTGATATCACTGAGCGACCGGTGTGAAATGAACGCTAAAGCATTTAATAATAAAGAGCAGACACCTCTTTTTATATAATATACCCCCATATAAGATGCAGAGACACATAATAAATCACGAACAGTCCCGACAACGTCATTAAAACCTGCTCACAGCTCATTTCACAGGCACAACGTTGAAAAGTTTAGTGAAACTCTCGGTGAAACTCTCCAATGCCGCGACGTGTGTTTATTTGTAAAGTCATTGATCAACACGTGTCATTAAAAAACGGAATAATCCGATTAATAATTCGATGTGCTGATGAAGCGCCGGCGCGCTGAATTCTGGGAGTCTGCGGGAACGGAGAGCTCGCGCGACGCCATCTTTAAACCCCACAAGAGGCCAACTGCACTTGTACACCGGGATGAAAAACACTATCCCTGCAGCGGGATACAAGTTCACGGGGTGGAGATGGTGTGATTATTCCCC
This sequence comes from Takifugu rubripes, assembly GCF_901000725.2. Classification (NCBI taxonomy): domain Eukaryota; kingdom Metazoa; phylum Chordata; class Actinopteri; order Tetraodontiformes; family Tetraodontidae; genus Takifugu; species Takifugu rubripes. The sequence continues at coordinate 58,257 of NW_021821668.1, forward strand.
GACTCAGTAACACACAAGGGACCGTCCGATGAGACTGTGAGGAGGAGATCACGGATTACCACCACCGCCTTAAACTTGTTGTGATCACAGGCAGGAACAACAATAGACGGAAAGACAAGAACGGACTAGCCCGCTAGCTCGCTAACTAGCGTCCTGCTAACTGCTGCGCTGTTGTCAGACGCTAACGAAAGCCAGCTAAACTTAGCTGGCTCATCAGCAAATATCCCCGGTTGCCCTGACATTTTGATAGGACGGTCTCAATAGTTTTCAGTCGGCACCCAGGTATATCTACCTGGTTTGCCTGTCAGATCGCTGCTGCGCACGCAGTGGGGGTTGTTGTGGAAAAATTGCGCGGTGGCTTCAGCTAGCTTAAAGCTAAGTCCCGACTTCTCCCACTCCCCAGCGGCCCAGCCGGAGATGCGTGGAAGATGTCTGTGTCGGGCTGAAGGCCGAACTGAAGTTTTTGGAGTCCATTTTGATCCAAATCACGAACGTTTCAGGATCATTGACTGGAAGCCCGACGAATTGAGTTGCCAATTTAATGTAACTGGAGAGAACTATTAATTATCCACTGTAACATAACGGTGAGGAGACAATCGCCCTGTTTTAAATTTCACCAGATGCTAATGTTAGCCCATAGCAGGCTAATTCCACAACCTGTAATATTTCTGCTATTCAGTGGAGTTTCTGCGGTCCTATATAAATCAGTAGTGGTATTTGCATTTAAAGGTGGTGCTTGTGCTTTGTCGAGTCAACATAAACGGGTATTTATAACGAACATTAGCATTAGCATTGGCTGCGCACAGAATGCTAACGTGGCGAGCCCACACATTTACTGTGGTTTTAACCTGGCGACACGCATTCGTGTGTCACTAGTGCCGATTTATCACTCTGCCATTGTTGCCTTTAGGAATCGTATCCATCTACCCCGCCGATTTGGTTTGTGGACTCTGACGATCCGAGCTTGGCGCAAGTTTTGGAGCGGTTGGACGATGTGAGGAAAGGCAGCACTCTGGTAACTTTGCACTGCTCATCTATGGATCCCATCATATACCTTCACTATTTTTATACACTATTCCTAACCATAATGCTTACTGTCGCTCTTGGCAAGCATGCCATTAAAATACTAGCCTGGGCTCCTGTGTGTGTGTGTGTGATTATATGTGTGTGTGTGTGGTGTGTGTGTGGAAAATGCCCTCAAAAACAAAGCCAAATTTGTGCTGTAGCTGAGGGATGATAATCCCAACAGGCCACCGAGTGCTGAAGGGAATTCTTCTGGAACAGTTGTGTGATGTTTTTGCTGCTCTGGACGTTTTGTCTCCGGTGCAGAAAAGACTGTGGACGTGTTCCAGCCGCGGCGCGAGGGCAGCGATCCAAACGGACCGGGGCCCAGTCTCGATGTCAGAACATGTGCAACCGTTTGCCCCGGCAGCCCTCGTCGGGGGGTCACGGCTCCGACGGGGGCTGCCGGGGCCGCTGCGCGTGGCCGGATTCTCTTAAAGTAGCATTTTTGGAGCGTAAACGTCGGCGCGTACGCGGGAAATGAGATGGGAATGGGAAATGAAACGCGCGCATGTGCACAGCTGCCGTTGCATTGTTGTCTTTTCAACCCTTCTTCCTCTTAACTGTCGCTCTCAGCTTCTGCAGCAGTTGAAGAAAACTCATTTGCGACCTGTGTCGGCTGTATAACCTTCCCCAACATCCAGATGTGGAGATGCTGGACCAGCCGCTCCCTGCAGGACCCGTAGGACAGGACAGGAAGGCAAGTCCGCAGGTGCAACACGTTAGTAACGGCGGTGGGTGGCGTGGAACAGGCCCACCAGGGGTAAAGGGGAATCCCGCTCAGCCTGCTTCGTTTAATCCACGAGCTTCAAGTCTCAGCTTTAAATTGGCCGCTTGTCCGCCTTCCAACTGTCAGCGGTTTTCCGCTTTCCCAGTTTTAGAAATCCAGATCTGCCAGGATCACCTGCGGAGCAGGAAGCTGCCACGATTCACCGAGTTTAACGAGAACTCGGTGGTCGGAAAGCCGCGGTCCAGTTACTGATAAACCAGCGACTGGACCTTCAGGCGCACACGTTCACCTGATAATGAGCCGTGCAGCGCGGCGCTGTTCTCGCCACTCTCTCCAAAGGGGCCCAATTTATGCAGCCACGCACCTGTAATGTAGTCGGATTGGTTCCCGGAACCAGTTCGGTTACATTTCCTGTTGAATGGGAATGAATCAACACACGCTAATCTGGTCTTTATTCCTTTGTGTGTGTGTGTGTGTGTGCGCAGCATGGAACAGAGGAGGTCACATCTGAAGAAGAGGAGGAAGAGGAGATGGGCGAGGTAGAATTTTCCTCATTCCTCACACCCATTCCGAGCCGAACTGTTCTTTTGGGTGCCGTCAACCCTGTGAATATTCCCAGGACATCGAGGACTTGGACCACTATGAGATGAAAGAAGAGGAGCCCGTGGACGGGAAGAAGTCCGAAGACGACGGCATCGAGAAGGAGAATTTGGCCATTCTGGAGAAGATCCGCAAGAACCAGAGACAAGACCACCTGAACGTGAGTGGTTCTGAAGGGAGGGGGTGAGGGGAACCAACGACCCCGACGGGCCTCACAAAGACTCGGCTGTGCTCGGCACCTTTCAACCCCGGAGGAGTTCCAAATTCCCTGTAAATGACGGAATCTTGTTGTCCACTTGGGAATGTTGCAGGGCGCCGTGTCGGGATCGGTCCAGGCCTCCGACCGCCTGATGAAGGAGCTCAGAGAGATCTACAGGTCTCAGAGTTACAAGACAGGTAGGACCTTCAGACCGACGGCGCCCTCTAAGCTCGCTCGCGTGCGCGGGGGGGGGGGGGGGTGCTGGCGGTCAGCTGATGCAGAGCAGAAGTGGTGGCGTGGTGCGTTCAAGTGCAGTCCGTTGCCTTTCCGCTGCAGGTATCTACTCGGTGGAGCTGGTGAACGACAGCCTCTACGAGTGGCACGTCAAATTAAGGACGTAAGTGGGGTTTTTTACGTCGTCTTTTCCTCGGAACATCCACAACAACGTGCGCTTCTCTGACCCAAAGGGTGGATCCAGACAGCCCCCTGCACACTGACCTGCAGGTCCTGAAGGAGAAAGAAGGGATGGATTACATCCTGCTAAACTTCTCCTACAAAGTGAGTAGAGCGGGAAACGCCGCGTTTAGCCGTGAGTTTCTGCCATGCGGGCTGACCCCTTTCTGCCGCTTCCAGGATAATTTCCCCTTCGACCCCCCGTTTGTGCGGGTGGTCTCGCCTGTGCTCTCCGGAGGGTGAGTTCACCGACCTCGCTCACCGCCTCGCGCCATTTCCCATCTCGAGACCCTCGAAAACCAGTCAGGTTAGGAAACAAAGCGTCGTTTATTTTGGTTAAAGTTTCTCCTTTTCCAGGTACGTTCTGGGCGGAGGAGCCCTCTGCATGGAACTTCTTACCAAACAGGTACGCCTGAGCTCGTTTAAAGACAGCAAATATGGCGGAAAATGCAGATTTGTGACCTGCCGCTGCTGTTTGACTCCTGGATTCAGGGTTGGAGCAGTGCCTATTCCATCGAGTCTGTCATCATGCAGATCAACGCCACTTTAGTCAAAGGAAAAGCAAGAGTCCAGTTCGGAGCCAATAAAGTAAGTGGGGACATTTGGGACCCTCAGACATGATCCAAAGCTGCCAGTGTGGAGCCTCTTCAGGTCCGGCTGATGCCAGCAGAGCCGCTATCAGCACCTCTTCAAAAAAGTAATGATAAGAATCAATATTGACGCCGTAGTGACAAAGAAATGAAGCCGTCTTGTTTTGAGCAGCTTCTTCATCCGTTTGACGCACCAAATGACGGCGGCGTCACGCGACCGGGGAGGCGCCGCTCCGCCCGACGCCGCTCTCCGAGCCCCGTCTCAGAACCTTCTGGTGCCTTTGGTGTCGGACAGTAAAATATCTTTCCTGTTCGTTATCTTTGTCTGCTAACAATGGCTGGTGTTAGCATGGCGCTACGCCATAAACAGGCCTTTGAATGCACACATTCAATGGTCGGCGCCCCCGAGTCCGTGAGACAAACGTGTCTGGAGAGGTCGTGGCACGTTCAGTGTCCACCTGCAGTAGCACCAGTTGAGCTTAGCTTCACGCCTCCGCCAGAAAAAACCTGAAAATGCAAAAGAGTCTCTCGAAAAACCAGTTTTTAGTCATCTGAATTGGCAGGAAGCGCGCACTGTTTGCTTAAAATGACGGCAATTACGTTCTAAAATAGCCCCGGCGACAGCTTTGCTGTAATAGCGCCCGACCCTGCTCGCCACATCCGCCCCGCCCCTCATTACGCAACCCGATGGGCCGTTTTTGGAGTTGCTTTGGATCCTCCGGTGACATTTCAGACACGTAGAACTCAAACCTGAGACGTTAGATGGCGAGTTGCTCGCCGGAGTACGACGGGACTCTCTCAGGTCTCAGGTGTGACGGTAACCCGGATCACATCCGTTTGGACCTGAACGGGACCACCTGCTGGTCATGAAGCAGCACCGGGACCGGTGTGAACCCGCTCTCCAGCCTGAATTCACCAAGTTGTCTTCTTCCCACGCAGAACCAGTACAATCTGGCCAGAGCACAGCAGTCCTACAAATCCCTGGTCCAGATCCACGAGAAGAACGGTGAGTCCTGTTCAGCAAACGGGATTCAGATTTCCTTTATTTGTCCCACAACGGGGAAATTTACGGCGCAACAGCAGCAAAAACACAGAGGAAGAGACATTCAGGAAGTTAAAGATAGAGAAAGAACAATAATAATGAGTATATAATCCAAAACAATTGAAATAAGAATAGAAAATAGATGAAAAAGTATAATAATCCAAGCTAAATGGCTAATCAGCCGTATAGATGGGCATCACTTTAACCTCCACGTGCGCCCGTCTGACCCTTTTATTTTCAACAATCACGCCGGCGCCAACGGGACCTCCGACCCGATCTGAGATCGATAGGATGCTGGAACTGGCTGTACATTAGAGCCTTAAAGGGAGGGAGGCCGAGCAGCATCCCTGAGCAGGCGGATGAGGACAGAAAATGGGGTCGGGGGCCACAGAGTTGTTCCGTAACCCCCCCCTTCGGAGAGGAACCGCTGGTGCGGCGAGTTTGCTGACGTTGTTTCCTTGTTTCTCCCCGTAGGATGGTACACACCCCCTAAGGAGGACGGCTAAACCAGGTTCTTGCCTTTCCTGTACTGGGACCACATGCCATTGCCCCCCCCCCCCCCCCCTCCCCTCCCTCCCCTCCCCCCCCCCTTGAGACTGATCTCTTTTTTTAAAACACCCGGATCATTTTGTTCTCCGCGTCGGCTCCTCGCGAGCGTGTCCCTGCGTCAGATATTTATCTCCCTGGACATCAATCTGGTACCGTCAGTCTTCTCCATCGTGACCTTGTCCCACACTCCAGGAAGACTTTGGACTAAATATCACATCCCGCCGGACGCGGGCCGGATCTAAGAACATTCCCTCATAACATGTTTGTAGCTGGGAAGAACATTAAATTGCCAGCGGTGGGAAGAACCTCCTCTCTCTCTCTCTCTCTCTCTCTATGTCTCTCGCTCTCTCTCGCTCCGGAACGGCCCGTGTACGTTGCGCTCACGTCTCATCCCGCCTCTGGAATAACACGCCGCCGAGGCCGGCTCGCTCACTTATCTCGCTGAAGGCTGGACGCACCGAGGAGGACGAAGACTTTTTTTTCCCGCATCCGGCCGAGCTCTAAATTCGGGGGCTCGGCGTCACAATCCCAACCAGCAGGGGGTCAGCGGGGCCACACAGGAACCAGCAGCGGCCAGAGCGCGGAGGGATTTTATCACCCTGTAACTAGTCGGTTTTAACTCCACCTGTAAACATGTACATTTGTATTTCTGCAAAAGGATTTGTTTATGATGTAACCTTGTGCGGGTCTCTGGCTGGGAAGGGTCACGACATCCGCTGGGGCGCCGCGGGAGTCGGGTAAAGTTGCTTCACGGATTCTCTCGGGAGGAAACGGCGCTCCGTTTTCTAATGTAAGCTTAACGACTACTGCTGGGCTTTTTTGGGGGGGGGGGGGGGGGGTTCTCGCGTTATTGGCGGCATTGACGCTAACATTCCTTCGATTGGGTGGCATCTCTTTAGCTAGCGGGGGCGCAGGCGTCTGTTGGCGTTCCGGAGGTTTGCTTTTTCATACTTGACCTCGGCGAACCAGACCAACCTCAGTCAGGCTATGCAGCGGCGCCGCTTTCCCTCTCCTGCAGAACCGCCGGGCTCAGCAGCTTCACTGGACTCGCTCGGTCCTTGGAGCTGGTTCCCATCCTGAGCCCTTTGCTTTTCCTACAGTTGGAAGAGTCTGGCTGACCTCTGACCTTTCCCTCGCCCCGTGGCGGCCCGCACGCGCCAGCCGCGGGTTTCAAACTCACAGCAATAGTCTTAACTCTCTACCTTCCTGCTTCCCGCCCCGGGTCCAATCAACCGGAGTCTGATGGTTTTAATCCGCGGGCTTGAACCCAGGGTTCGACCCGGCTCTTCCCACCAACACCTCTGGTCGGCGCCGGCGGCTCCGCCGCGCGCACGAGCACGCTCGGATTTCGATGTAATGTGAATAATATGCAGAAAACTGTGGAGCAAATTGATGTTCGTTGTGGCTGTTCTGTTGTGTGTTCCTCGCGTCGTTTTAAGATTCTTCTTCTTCTTCTTCTAAAAAAAAAAAAAAAGAAAACCAGCATAGAAAGCTCAGTCCCGCCACTTCACACAATCATTCCCCGATTCTTCTCAGCGATATTAACCTCATCACGCAGCGAGCCGCCGCCGGGCTGGAGCCGCGGCGTTCACCCCCCCCCGGGGGCCGCCTCGCCGTCCACGGCGCCATCGGTCACGCGGATATCACGTCATTCCGGTCACATTGTCCAGTGGATCTGCTCATCTCTGGAGAAGCAAACTCAGGAATACATAGCACACTCCACAAGGCTTGCTTCAGAACCCCACATCCTGGAAGATGGAATCTTTTTTTTCCCCCCCTCCCTCCCCCCCAGACGCCATTTTTAAATGGTCCGAGTTTAACCAGTAGGAATGTCTGAAAGCCTCCGAGACAGATCGTCAACCGTCTGCCTGGAGAACGCTCGTGTCGGCCTCCGCCCGGCGAGGAGTGTGCGGCGTGTTGCGTGTCGCTATGGCAGCAGGTCTCCATGCTACTGAGGGAACGCCGCGTTTAAGCTGGATGGCTTTTAAGAAACTTTGGACTTCCAGAATGCGCAGGATATTTTAATTCCCCAGCCTGTGTGTTGCCAAGCTTGTCTGGACAACCCAAGAAAGTCACAGTATAGATTTTGTGCCATCAGAATAATCGAAAGCCCACAATGAACTAAAAAAAACCCCTTTGGGAAATGGTGAACAGCTTCTTTTGTGGTCTGACTAACCGAACATCTCTGCTGGTGACTGGTGACATTTTGGGTCTTAACCTTGGTTCATTAACTGCAGTGGCCGTGTTATAAAGTTATGCACCGTTAGCATGCTTTTGGTTTCATCCCCCCATTGCAAGGGTGTTTTTCACCATGTTAAATAATTTGTAAACTTGCATCAAGTTTATGAATAAAGAATTTTATGAAATATCCCATTGTCTTTCACTGGCTTTTTTTTTTCTTCAAGAAATGCTCTGGTGTTTGAAAAGATCTAACCCGAGCTGGATCGTTTTAAGTCCCTTCAGGACCTTTGACCTGCGGTCGATTTATATGGCTGCGTTTGTCGTTTTGCCACTAGATGGCGGCATCGGATCAAATATTGGCGATTGTCCAAGGAGACCATTTTAACCTTCAATGAACTATTTCTTTGTTGACTCGGAGTAAATAACTTCATCTATTGTAGAAAAAATGCAGGAAATGACATCGTGTGGGCATACGAGACAACAGTTTGTGGTCATTGAAACTGGACGTGGCGGAAGGCTGAAGTCTGCGTGTTGGTTTTCTAGCTGCGTCCTCAGGGTGCAGCTGCTGGACCGGCTGGTGTTGATGATAAATGGGGTGAACAGATTTTGTGTTCCTGTCATTTTGTAAATGTGTTTATTCATGCTGAGATTTGCCAGCAATCCGTCTCTGTGGGTGTGTTGTGAGCGGGGTCCTCGCATCGTGTTGGATACCCGCTCCTTTCCTGAATGTCGGCCATTTCTATTGAATTTAAATCAATGATTTATAGAGCATTAGCTACCAGGAAAATCCTGCTATTGACGTCCTCCTCACCGGTGAGAAGATACTTGCCTCTTTTGTTCCCGTATGTGTGTAGCACTGTGGAAAAGCAGGGCCTCACCATCCAGCGGTGGCTCCGGCACGGCGCCCAGCTCGACTCTGGTCCGATGACACTGCCGGCCACATCGAGACCTGTGTCGCTCTGGTCACGGCGGGCCGCGCTCAAAATCAGAAAGGGTTAATTAATGGCCGATGGGGGCCGATGTTTCCCTCAAGCACCGTTTTCAGAGTCAAACTCCGAGTGAGGCTGTCAGAGAGGCTGTGAGATCCATTTTGATGATCATCTCGTCTGAAGGCTCCCACATTCTTTTTGGGGTTTTTTAACGTTCCTACGGAAACAACCGAGGACCTGAAGCACTGTTGCCTGTCACCAGAGGAGCAACTGGAGGTTGAGGGTGTTCCCTCTCTGAGACACCATCTCAGGTGTGATTACATCCTTGACTAGACCGTCTGTGCACGTGCGTAACGATGGGATATGTAATGCGACCCGCAACCAAAAATCACCTTTTACACGTTGTCTTAAAGTTGCCTCTTGCTTGACCCTGTTGGAGTGAACTGAGCTGTGATTTGTCACTGCTAATTTAACTCCACCCACTCTCTGCCCTCTGCCTGCAGCTGGAGCTTACCCGCTCCATCACTGTCACATTTGGCCCATTGGCACAATGGCAAGTTTCAATTGGCCGTAATTTGCTCAAAAGTTTGAAGCAGCAACTGATTCAACGCGGACGCTAACAGGTTAACCTTTTAGGACAGGAAACCCCAAAACAAAGCACATCATATGTTCTTTTCTCCGTTACGTCTTTTGTAAACGAGCTATTAACAATGAGATCACGCGGAAGTTTTGGCTTGAGGCGGCCAAAATCGATGCCCTGACAACAATTCCATAGGCGCAATGAGGAGTCGCGGGATGATAAGATAGATGGCCCATCTCGCTCAGATCATTACTTCTCCAATTGATCGTCCGATGTGAGTCTCGCCCGAGTCCAGACGTGGTCCCGCGGAGATGAATGCACGCGAGCGGTGGAGGGACAGCACGTGCACTCGCTGCCCTGAGCACGCACGCTCTGACAAATGGCCGCAGCCAGCTGATGGCTTCGAATTAATGCTAACAATTTATTCTAATAAGCCGACGTCGCCGGTGATCCGTCTCACTTCCTCGCATATTTGGGCATGAAAACGACAACCGGTGGGAAACAGCAACGCTGGGATACAAACGCGGCCCTGCCTGGACTCCACGGGGGCGTTTGGGTTTTTGTTGTCCTTTTGGAGAGGAAACTTTCCGCTACAGTGGCCGCACATTAACCAGTAAGCATCTGGAATGAGTCAGAGCCCCGCTAATGGAAATCCATTTAGCCCGGTCTGCTCAGGGAGGCATGTCGTCACGCCGAACTGAGCCTCCGAGAGGACAAAAAGGTGGAAAGAGCCAAACCAGCGACGGCACAAAGCTGCGATCTGCCTGGGCTCACACACACACACGACCGGGGCTGAAACACACCTCCAATGGAGCTTTAGGATCCGAGCCACAGCTATTACATCCTCCCGCCGTCTGCTAGCATGGGACAGAGAACGGGGCGGCTTTCATGAAAGGACTGATTTGAATGAGAGGAGCCACCAGAGGTCCAGAAGATGAGTAAAAATGCAGATCCGCCATCATTAATATTTACATCCGCTCAAAGTGGGGCCAGATTTAAACGTCCGGGCCGCCCTTTGAGCGGAATGAATCCGGACTCCTGATTGTGACTTTGCCTCAGCCTGAGAGGCAAATGGGGGAATCTATTTAAATGGAATCTGCCAACAAAAGACTTGAGAGGAGGCCCGTGAAGGTCATTCTGTCTGTGGCTCTGCAAAAGCAGGCGCGCGCGGGCAGGAGTTCTGTCCCCGCCGACGTTGATACCACGCCACAGCTCACACAAGCCACCGTTGAACGGCGGCGTGTCGTTAATCAGATCACAGAACTGGATTAAATCCATCAGCTTAAGGGCATCTGGGTCATTTTTGCAGTTGGAACTGGGTTTTTACCTTTTGGTCTTTAATGGGGGCAGCGCTCACACTCAGGGACGCGCTTCCTTCACACCTCCTTCACGACCAGATGTCCTGTTCTGACAGGAACTTGTAAGGTTGTTGCTGTCGTCCACAGGAAGTGCGCCAGGAAAGGAGCGTAAAAGCAAACGAGCTGGAGACGCTGGTGGCCTGTTGGTATTCACAGTCCTCCGCAGCCTCTTTACAGCCTCATTTAAAGCTTTGCTTTTTCAATCTGAGCTGCAGCGCGACTCAAATCATCTTGGGGAAGCTAACCAGAGACTCTGGAAGCAGCACGTTTCCATGATCAGGAAGACCGTAATACGATAGTTTCACTCATTTACATAATAATGAGATTCTACAGATTTTTTTTTTGAAGTGTTAAAAGGCTTAAAAACTCCAAAAACATGTATCAAATGTTTACGTCGTATATTGTTATCACACTGTTTGTGCAGCATGCTAAAGAACAATGTGTTATTTCAGATTTATTTTAATAGATTGATTAGCATTTGGGTCAACGTCTTAGCTGCAATCATTTGTAATTAACATTTTATTGATTGTTACTTAACAATTGATGTCAACCTTGTTGGATTAATCCGAACCACGACATTCCCGAGCAGAGTCCCAGTCACAGGATTCTATAAAATACCCTTAATATAAGAGAATAATGTCATTTTTAAATGCGCTGTAGCTGTTTTGGATACACAGCTTTCACACACACACACACACACACACACACACACACACACACACACACACACACACACAACTGACTTCAGGAGCAGTGTGCCTGTCTTCTCCAGCGCTGCAGCTGCTGCCACTCACGGCTGACGAAATCTTCCCGCCGAGGTTTCGCAGCAGCAGATATTCCTGACACGAGCTCACGAGCCATCCAGTCCAGGAAGCAGTCGCAGAATCTGAATCAGGTCAGATGGGGCTTTGTGGGAAAGCTGCCAGTGACCACGAGCGTGCGATGGCGCTGATGTCGGCTGTTCCAACGCTAACGAAGGCAGGGCAGCGGTTCCTGATCCATCAGAAATGTCCGCGTCTCCCTCAGAAGGCAGAAGGTCTGAGCTCACCACAGGTGTTAATGAGGTTTGACCACTTTTTAACCCAGTAACACGTTTTCACCACAGATATCTGACGCACGCCCACAGTAATTGATTTTACCCTCTCAACTGTGTGACCTGACCTCAGATTCTCAACAGAAGCTGCTCACGTTTAAGCGTTTGCATCTTCCTCTTGGCCTTCAGGACAAAACTGAGGTTCTTTTGCTGCTTTTTATTGACAGAAATGAGGAAAAAAAAGAAGTGGTCAACAAAAATGGTTTCACTGTTCACATAAACGTGCACATTGTAAGGATTTTATACATTTTATGTCATTATTTGTTAACTGGAGTAAAAGGGAACCATTAAGCACTATTCTGCAATTATCTGAGAAACACATTTTCACCACCAACTACCTTTTTACTAACGTGCGTTAATGTTTTATTATTTAAAACAACCAGTTGCTGTGGCTTTATTACATATTTAACTAAGCAAAGGAAATAAGGAAATTCCTTAACATGAATTCTTTACATGATCTCATGGTTATATTTTATGTCGAAGTGTAGCTCCTATACAGACGCGGCACATTTGCTGTTGACGACTCCATCAGGTGGAGATGCAGGAGGAATAAAGGAGGAGAGGGACAAAGATGAGAGACTGGCAGAGGAGGGGGGTGAATGGGATGATGGACCTCCTGGGACTTTGCTAGAATGATCTTCTCGCCCTAATCTCTCCCTCTATTTTAAGAAGCAGCGGGGGAGATGTCGAATCCGCGAGGACTCCGGCGACGGACAATCAGACGCGAGGCCACCTGCAGACCTGATGAATAAGATCTCCACATCGCCTCAGTGTCTCCTCCAGGGGATGAGACAGGGGCCAGCGGGAGAGACGAAGGGGTCTCCATGAACTGGGGGGCCGAATGTAGAATGAGCACGGAGTGAGAGACGGGGGGGGGTAGCACGTCTGGAGGCGCGTGTTAACCACAACCAAAAGCTCCTGGGGCCGTGTGTGAGTGTGAGGGGAGGTAAGAGAGGATGGAACATCTTGGCCTGTGGATCTAGTAGGCTGGAGGTTGAGTGGGATCATTATGGGATACCCATCTTACAGCAACATTGTTATAGAAAGTCGCCACCTGGGGGAGAGACCCTCCGCACTCATTTCCTCCAAGAACCAGGCAACATCGAGAGGTGAGGGCCTTGAAGGTTGTTGCTGTTCCTCTCCACGATCACTCACGTGACAGTTTAAATCGCAGGACCGGGACATAAACTGTTCCCAAGTCTGACAGCTTTCATTCTGTCTTTGAAAGCCTCACGCCGCCAAGCAAGAAGCTGCTCCGTCAGATCACTAAAAACTCGCTCTGACGACAGGGCGCAAGCGTTCTGTGGTCGGATGCGCTGGTTTCTATGGTGCAGAAACCGTCTAGAGGACGTACCAAAAGCAACAGTTCCCCCCTCTCACGGCTGTGAGGCCTGTTGACAGTGAATCATTGTCTGCGTCTGAGAGTCATGCGGCAGAAGCCTCCTTACGAGAGATAAAGCCGGCGAGCCTCCGCGGCGATAAGTATCTTATCAGCTTGTGTTCTGTCTTAGAAGATACTTGTTGGATTAAGGGATGCTTGGCAGTTACACAGAAGAGGCTTCTTGTGTTTTTACAGCTTTACATCAGCAGTGTCAAGCAGAGCAAAGGTCAAGCTGGACGTCCACGCTGCAGCAGAACCTAACGTAGGTTAAAGAAGCGGTTCTCCTCCTTTTTTCCTCTGTTCTAGAGTCTGTCTGATGCCTTCAAGGCTTTATTTCACAGTCTATGTTTTTGCTGTCATTTACATGGGGGACCTCCAGGCTGTTTCCATACATGATGATGAAGTCACTGCTTTACAAACACCCCCGTAGAGGATTTTCCCTTCCACATATGAACGACGCTCCCTAGACGGACGTCCTTCGAAGCCTTCGGGGTGGACAGGACGCGGCGCTGTGCTGGTTTCACGCCGCCGAGTGTCATCAATCTCCCGGGTCACTCTATTCACAAAGGGGGAGGTCGTCTTTCAGTTGTGCGAGCAGTCGATAGACCACTGCTACCCAGATGAGAGCAATTCCATTAAGAGGGCCCTCCAACCTGGGCCTTGAGGTGATGGGCTTATCAGGAGGCTGCAGCCTGAGGACGGCGGCAGCCATCCATCGTCTCCTGGGAGAAGCTAATGAACAATGCCCGACCGTCTCTCCACCTTCTATCATTTCCCAGTCTTGTTCTTTATGTGTTACAGTGACCTGCTGATTAGCTTAGCTTAGCATCAGATTGGTAACAGGTGGGAGGAGATTCCACGAGCTAAACACGCACCGCAATACCGGTAGAAAGCAAGTGGTCCCAGTCAGAGTTGTTGGAATTAAACACAAAATGACATAGCTTTACAGCACGTTTCTATGAATATTGACCTATGGTAGGAAGTTTGGTTTGAGCCAGACAGTTAAATGTTTTCATTCAGCCGTCTCACCTTTTTATCCGTCCACAGCACCTGTGGCCTCTTCTAGCGTTGAACCGTATAATCACTGGATGATATGAGAACAGAAGTTCAAATCTAATGTTATATTTATGAATGTCAACAACAGAGTCCCCATTCATCTTGAGCGCCATAATTATTCACGGTGTCCCGGCGTCGTTCTGCAGACCTGCGGCCGCCAGGGTTACCCTCCGTCGTGACCTTGGATCAAGTTTCAGCCCATCAGCGAAATATGAGACATGCTGTTGCAGCTGTGTCGAACATCATTTTCTACAGAATCTCCCAGCGTCAAGCTGATAAACTGGTGTAAAACAATTCTCAGGGCGTCTCACCTTTTATTGGGATTAGCTGCTTCTTTGTCTGGGTTAGAGGAGGGAGGAAAACGAGCCATATGGTTCATAGATGAGCGGGAACTGAGTATGCTGCAACAGCCCGAATCAGTGTCCATCAGCGTCTCCAGCCGACTTCACTTGGAGATCGTTGCCCTGATTGATGCAGATGACCTGTCGAAGACCGGACCAGTGCGGGGACCCAGCAGGGGTCCGTCTTCTAAAGTCTCGACCACACGCGTCCATACACAGACTGCACACTGCTACTGGTTTACCATCTAATCCAGGGTCCGGGAACCTTGGTTTGGTAATCTGGAGAATGGAAATGTATTCCACTCATAGTTTAAGGATCTGTTCTCCCCCCCCCCCCATTAGCAGGATGGACATAGGAATTATTCACAGTTTTTAAAAAAAACAACTTTCGATCATTTATTAATTAAATACCTTTAAGTAAATAAGGACGCTAATGCACAAAATGACATAAGAAACACCCTCTCCTATATCAGCCATGGTCAAGACTTATAAACTGCTGTGATATCGTGGTTTTGTAGCTGTAGCAGAGAATTTGAGGGATGGCTGGGAATGTTCCATCTCCCCTGCAGGGCAGACGTGCGCAAAGAAAGCGCGAGCTCTCGGTCACAGTTTCTCCTGCTGCTGTTGTTGTCGGGGTCTCCTGTCTCAAAGAACTGCGTCCTTCTGACACTATGGCCGCTCTATTAGTCACAGGGAGGGTGGAAGAGGGGAGAAGATCTAATTATCCACGAGTTATGTTAATCGTCGTTTCCTCTTAAGTAGGCTATCTATATGCAAAGACTCTTTGGATGACTTTCATTATTTATTGTTAATGTATTACTGTATTCCCAGGATGTGAAGGTGTGGGAGAATGCTGGATTGACAGGAAATGAAGAAGAAGGTAGGTAAAAGGACAGAGCTTCATATGGTGGAGCAGATGTTCAGTCTGTGATGGAGACAGCAGCGTCATGGCGACGGAGACGCTGCAGAAGCGCTGAATGTTTATTTGAAGTAGACAAAAACAGCACAGACATGGAGATTTGTCTGTAATCTACTAATTGCACAAAACGGATTTAACATTTATTATTTTTTGAACCGTTTGGCAGCAGCCATCCGAAATGGACCATTAAATATTGGATTTTGTGCAACTACAAGATTCAAAGGAGAGATCGCTTTTTTTTATCAATGTAATTTTAAAAAACGCTTTACAGTTGGAAAGAATAAGCAGCAGGGTTAAAAGGCTTCAGTTGACTGCTTGAGTGCACAATTAAAAGTTTATGAATATGAGAGGAGCTTTTAATGATGGCGTCAGCAATGGGCTGGAGAGGAATTTGCCCCTAATGGAGTCCAGACCATTGACTGTACATAAAGACAGTAGTACTGGTGACCATTAAAATAATGGGAGACCTGGGTGGATGGGGTGGATGAGCTGGATGGGGGGGGGGGGGGGGGGGGGGGGGGGGCACGGAAAAATAAAAAGCCTGACCTATTCCTGCCAATTCTTCTTAATATTAAAAAGGCTGTCTCGCACATCACCACACAGCACTCTTCACGTCTTTCACCTTGAGGTTGCCCTCTGAGGCCTGGCCATTTCCTCTGAAACAGGAGCCGTATTGTGGCGAGCCAGGCACCACTCAGTCACCCCCACGGACCTCAGCGAAGGAAGAATTCGATCCAGTGGCTGCGGAGTCTGCAGCCCAGGTCGTGCCCAGTTTAACCCCCTCCGCTGATGGTGAATCAGGTAACAAACGCAGTGACATATTTACCCCATACTTCCCCCAAATCCACTGCTGTAATTCCATAATTCATCTGGTTCAATCCGACCGAATACACCGGTGCCTGCAAAACTCTGTCACCCTTTCATTTAAGTGAACGGATGAAGACCGCTGACTCTGGACTTATCCTTAAAAGGTTTTTTACCCGGCTGCTGCAAAGACGCGCAGGAAGGTGGTGATTGTCGACGCGTTTATATCTTGTCCCAGCTACGATTACGCTCGTAATGTTTCCCCTCTCCATTAGGCATATTTGATTTCCTGCAGGGAGGGTTGGTAGGATGGAGATACGACAGCCGAGCGGAGGCCAGGAGGGCAGCTCTCACAAGCATCACTTCCACTGATGTGCTTGGAAGTGGACAAAAAGTGGCGATGCTGATGCGATTAGAGCGGAGACTTTGTCAGACCTCATTTCTGAAGAGGTCTGAGCGGCAGCACGGAGAGAGTTTTACGAATTCGCTGACCTGACCCACCCCACCTCCGTCTCCACGGAGACGTGGATTATACAAGGGTGGATGACCGACCGAAGCGCAGAGGTGCCTTTGCTTTGATCACAAGAGTGAATCTGCCCGTCAGTCCCTGGAGATTATCTTAACAGCCAAGGTTAAACGGGTATATGGTTATAGCTCATAATGGTTAGTCCGTGTCTTGGTTTAAGGTGATGAAAATTGCTTAGAGGTAGGCAAAGCAAAGCAAGGGTCGCAAAGAATGAAACAATACAAACAATAATCTAATGATTAAATTCCATGATTACCTCTTAAATGCTAATTTTCTCTATATTTCCACTTGGGCCCAATTGACTCCGCCCCCTTTCTTATTTCTTTAACCAAAGATCCACATTTACTTACCTTTGGATGTTTTATTGATTTACCTGACAGTTTAAAGGGCTCATTGGGAAATCTTCATCAACACAGCCATGGTTTTTATAGAGTTTGGTTTGATGAACCTGAGGATACTAAAAGAAGTGATCCATCCGCCTTCTTCCACTGGGAGCCTCACAGCCGACTCCTGGTGTGATGTGGGGTAAATACTGGTTGCCAGCTCATTGAACCCCCCCAGATGGATGTCTTTGGGCTGTGGGAGGAAGCCAGAGTACCCAGAGAGAACTGACATGGACGTGTGGGGAACATACAAACTTCACACAGAAAAGCCCAAGGCTACTACTCCACCTAAAACTTATGTTTCTGCTCATTTTATTGGGTAAGCTAGGACTTATTCAATATTTACTGTTGTAACTGTTACCTAAATTACATGGAATCTCTTTTACACGATTATGAGGGCCAATTCTTCTAATACACCAGCACTTTGTAAACTAGAAGCTCCCAACACGTCAGGTCAGACTCGTCCATCATAAATGTCAAAATCTTTGTGGTCTGAGTCTCAAATGTGCTGCAGGAAATATATTGTCCTTCTCACTCCTATATGCTGCCAGATGATTGATCCTCCAGCAACAGGTTTCTTTCTCTTTTTCTGTAAAATGATGAATGTTTCATAGAAAGGGGGGAGGGAAAATGGATTTTTCGTCAAACCAGATTAAGTAGTGTCAGACCTCCCAATTAGCTATATTTCACACGTCAGTTTACATCAGCGAGGCTGTGGGATAAAGGAAAGAGAAGAGAAAGAAAAGTGGTGAAAGAGAGGTGGGGAGGAGATAGATAGATATAGATAGATAGATAGATATAGATAGATAGATAGATAGATAGATAGATAGATAGATAGATAGATAGATAGATAGATAGATGAGAGCCAGCTTTACAGTTGACTTTTACTGTTCAACAGTAGAATAAGTTAACAAATAGGAAATAATTTTAAAAAAATGGTGTATGTCTTATCTATGTGGTTCACAAAGGATTCCGAGAGCATGTGGATGAAACACGAGAGGAGTAATTACATAGTTATTACCGAGGCGACAGCGTCCTCCACAGTTCCTTATCAGGACAACTGATTCAAGGGGTTTAATAGACATTCAAGTCATATTAAAAAACTGTCACACATGCTGGTAAAAGAGCTCAGAGTTTCAGAAAACGAGGCTTATGAGATTGCCCGTGAAACTGGAGCATCTCGGGGGAGCGCAAATGGCTTTGATGAAGTTGCACATCCTGTTAAAGTGCAGTGGCGTTATTGAAATGGGTGCACGCTGCTCTGAACTGCAACATCACCGTGGAGATAAAATATGCTTACTTAGTTCCTGGATGCTTTAGCCATTTTCAAACACAGTTTTATGAGCGTACTCACCAGTCTCACCGCTAAAAACGAAATGAACACTTCCCTGTTATATCCTTTCATCCCTGGATAATCAAAGACGTAGTGGGTGGTTTTTTTTTACCTTCCCTGCAGCCGAGCTTTCTGGGTAAATGATGTGATCGCTATCTCAATGATGTTGTCCTTCTCAGGGAGAAAATGTTGCTCTATCATGAGCTCAAAATGGAGAAAGGCACGACGGACCACATTCAGCGGGAACATCGTTCCCAGCCTGCTCTCATATTTTTCCTCTCCGCCCACCACCGGTGAGCTCAGGCGGATGAAATTGATTGTCCTGCTTCTACTACTGGAGCAACAGTCATGTTAGGATTTACTTTGCAGTGAGGAACATCAACCCACTCCAGTCCGGCGTTCAAATTGATTATAAAACTAAATTCTGCTGATGCAAACGCATTTGTGCGCGCGTGCGTGCGTGCGTGTGTGTGTTGCGCTGTATATCAACTTGAATTATGCTTCCATACCTTCCTGCCTGTCCACAATCCTGGAATTCCACTGAATTGTTGCTACAAGTGCCTGGAGTTCCAATGTTGGCTAAAACCCTCATTTATTTGGGTAAATGAAGATTAAAATGATAAAAAGCCTTTGGGTCCTGATATCTGATATTTACTGAGCAGTGAAGACAAAACAATAAATAGTACAAAATCAGACCTGATGTACTTCTGGGTTGTCACAGGCAGTTATGATAATTTCTTCCAGGCACTGGTCACCCCTGGAGCTCCTCCATTCACGACGTCCATACAGACCCATTTCTGTGACTCAGGTAGAGATTAACATAATCTCATCCAACACTCCGCTTCCTTCTCATGAAGGTGGAATCTGCAGATGTTTGTCCTTTTCAGCTCCATCTCTGGGTGCTGAGCCAAGTTCCAGCTCATTGTCCAGAATAAGAAGCAAACATTCACATATTTCGCTTGGTTTCTTCCTTTGTGGCAGACTTTGGTGACACTGTTTAACTGTTTAATCTTTAGTGGTACTAGCAAAAGTGAAAGGACAAAGTGGTAAATGGTCATCTTATTTAATGAATTATTTTGCTACTTTAAGTAGCTAATAGTCAATACTACTCTTCTGTAATATGGTCAGATATATATATAGTCTGCTGAGCTACAGCCTCCTAGGCTTGAATAAGCCTTGACTGACTGTTTATTGACCTGCCTCTGCCAATAATCACATGATCGATAGAGGCTGTTACCAACAGAATTACATTACATATGTTTCATTCTCAGAGCAGAGGAAACACGAGGTAACAGAGGAAGAAGAGAGCCTACGCCTCCAGAATCAAATGAAAGGTGGCTGGTTAGACAAATCCTTTATACAGTTAAGTGGAATCAAATAGAGTTCAGTTTGTTCTTTGTTCAGTTTCTTCTGAGGCACTTCTTGCCTGAGCAGAACATCCTCACACCCTCATATTCTTTCATTTTCTTGATGTGTTTAAGAGAGAAACTTGCTGTTTCATTCTGCTGTTGAAAGAAAAAAACTGACCTTTACTAACATCTCAGGTGAGATCGGGGAGGCGCAGCGGGAGAGAGACAGACAGGAGGGAGCAGCAGTGTCTGCTGAGAAGGTCACGCTGTAAAATATGTCATCTTGCATTTATACCGTGTTTAGCCTAAACGCCACAGCAGCGTTAGTGTCCTCAAAAGTTTGAAAAAAGTTGGCCCGAACTCTGCAGTCGCCTCACAGGGGGAAGGTGTTGGGTTCAATTCCAGCTGAGGTTCGTACCATTTTTGTTACGCTGTCTAGGTTCTCCTCTGGTTTAAAAAGCTTATCAGCCACTCTAAATTGCTCCTTGGTGTGTGTGAGTGTGTGTTTAGTGTGTGAGTCCTGTGATGGACTGGTGTCCAGCCATTGTGTATCCCTCCCTCTCATGGATGGATGGATGGATGGATGGATGGATGGATGGATGGATGGATGGATGGATGGATGGATGATGGATGGATGGATGGATGGATGGATGGATGGATGGATGGATGGATGGATGGATGGATGGATGGATGGCCTAAAACTTGGTGAGTGGTAAGTGTTGCTGCTTGAAGGTTTGTCCATCTTTACTGAGAAAACACTGAGAGCCGTCTCAATTAAGAGTAAATGAACACGTTTGTCATGAAGGAGCCAATGGAAGCATCGATGTAACGTTCAGAATCTGAAGGTTTTTCATCACATTACTGAGAAAGTCAAGCAATAACAAAAGATTCAGGCAGGTTCAGTTCAGTCACCTCTAGGGTTAAAAGCTCTGCTCCAGCACCGCATTCAGTGCTCTGCCTCCTTATTATGGTGCTGTATACGTTGTTTGTGTGTGCATGTGTGTGTGTGTGTGTGTGTGTACGTGTGTGTGTGGATGGGTGTGTGTGGGTGTGAGTGGGTGGGTGATATCAGTGTTTGATTGGCAAATATTAGGACGGTCATGTGGGTTTATACGGTTTTATTGCATCATGGAAAAATAGGTCTCCTTTGTAATATTTTTAGCCATAATAAGATCATAATATCCTTTCTCACCACCTCAGACGTATATTAGTGTGAAGCGGAAGCGATATGTCTACAGAAATTCTCTTTTCTATTGAGTTTTCTTCCACTTGGTCCAGCAGTCGGTGTCCGGGACTCTAATTGTTGCACAAAGTAAATCGTCACTGCTGATTCCAGAAAGTGTGACAATGAAAATAAGCAAGGCTGAAGGTGTGGCGGACGTCTGCAAAGGTCAATGAACCAAATAAACCACGGTGGTTCTGAGTTGAGTAGGGATGGCAGTGGAAAAGCAGGTTAAACTCTGTGTCATTATTACATTAAAAATGACAGGATGAGTAAATAAACGTATTTATTGTTTTGTCTCCA
>NW_021821669.1:0-20000 GCF_901000725.2 Takifugu rubripes
TGACGTCTGCTCGTGGGGGGGAAACCATCACGTTTGGTCAGTAGACACTACGTTTTCTCAAAACAGAGGTGAATGCAACATGATCATTCTGAAAACTCATGCTGCGAGTCACATTATGACGTTTTTGACGTCTGCTCGTGGGGGAAACCATCACTTTTGGTCAGGAGGACACAAGTTTTCTCAAAACAGAGGTGAATGCAACATGATCATCTGAAAACTCATGCTGCGGTCACATTATGACGTTTTTGCCGTCTTCTCGGGGGAAACCATCACTTTTTGGTCAGGAGAAAAAGTTTCTCAAACAGAGGTGAATGCAACATGATCATCTGAAAACCTCATGCTGCGGTCAATTGTGAAGTTTTTGACGTCTGCTCGTGGGAAAACCATCCATTTTTGGTCAGGAGACACAGTTTCTCAAAACAGAGGTGAATGCAACATGATCATCTGAAAACTCATGCTGCGGTCACATTATGACGTTTTTGACGTTGCTCGTGGGGAAACCATCACTTTTGGTCAGGAGACACAAGTTTCTCAAAACAGAGGTGAATGCAACATGATCATCTGAAAACTCATGCTGCGGTCACATTATGACGTTTTTGACGTCTTCTCGTGGGGAAACCATCACTTTTGGTCAGGAGAAATATTTTTTCTCAAACAGAGGTGAATGCAACATGATCATCTGAAAACTCATGCTGCGGTCACATTATGACGTTTTTTGGACGTCTTCTCGTGGGAAAACCATCAGTTTTGGTCAGGAGACACAAGTTTCTCAAATCAGAGGTGAATGCAACATGATCCATCTGAAAACTCATGCTGCGTCACATTATGACGTTTTTTGACGTCTTCTCGTGGGGAAACCATCACTTTTGGTCAGGAGACACATAGTTTCTCAAAACAGAGGTGAATGCAACATGATCATCTGAAAACTCATGCTGCGGTCACATATGGACGTTTTTGACGTCCTGCTCGTGGGGGGAAAACCATCACTTTTGGTCAGGAGACCAAGTTTCTCAAAACAGAGGTGAATGCAACCATGATCATCTGAAAACTCATGCTGCGGTCACATTATGACGTTTTTGACGTCTTCTCGTGGGGAAACCATCACTTTTGGTCAGGAGACACAAGTTTCTCAAAACAGAGGTGAATGCAACATGATCATCTGAAACTCATGCTGCGGTCACATTATGACGTTTTTGACGTCTTCTCGTGGGGAAACCATCACTTTTGGTCAGGAGACACAAGTTTCTCAAAACAGAGGTGAATGCAACATGATCATCTGAAAACTCATGCTGCGGTCACATTATGACGTTTTTGACGTTTTCTCGTGGGGAAACCATCACTTTTGGTCAGGAGACACAAGTTTCTCAAAACAGAGGTGAATGCAACATGATCATCTGAAAACTCATGCTGCGGTCACATTATGACGTTTTTGACGTCTTCTCGTGGGAAACCATCACTTTTGGTCAGGAGACACAAGTTTCTCAAAACAGAGGTGAATGCAACATGATCATCTGAAAACTCATGCTGCGGTCACATTATGACGTTTTTGACGTCTGCTCGTGGGGAAACCATCACTTTTGGTCAGGAGAAATATTTTTCTCAAACAGAGGTGAATGCAACATGATCATCTGAAAACTCATGCTGCGGTCACATTATGACGTTTTTGACGTCTTCTCGTGGGGAAACCATCACTTTTGGTCAGGAGACAATATTTTCTCAAAACAGAGGTGAATGCAACATGATCATCTGAAAACTCATGCTGCGGTCACATTATGACGTTTTTGACGTCTTCTCGTGGGGAAACCATCACTTTTGGTCAGGAGAAACAAGTTTCTCAAAACAGAGGTGAATGCAACATGATCATCTGAAAACTCATGCTGCGGTCACATTATGACGTTTTTGACGTCTTCTCGTGGGGAAACCATCACTTTTGGTCAGGAGACACATTTTTCTCAAAACAGAGGTGAATGCAACATGATCATCTGAAAACTCATGCTGCGGTCACATTATGACGTTTTTGACGTCTGCTCGTGGGGAAACCATCACTTTTGGTCAGGAGACACAAGTTTCTCAAAACAGAGGTGAATGCAACATGATCATCTGAAAACTCATGCTGCGGTCACATTATGACGTTTTTGACGTCTTCTCGTGGGGAAACCATCACTTTTGGTCAGGAGACACATTTTTCTCAAAACAGAGGTGAATGCAACATGATCATCTGAAAACTCATGCTGCGGTCACATTATGACGTTTTTGACGTCTTCTCGTGGGGAAACCATCACTTTTGGTCAGGAGACACATAGTTTTCTCAAAACAGAGGTGAATGCAACATGATCATCTGAAAACTCATGCTGCGGTCACATTATGACGTTTTTGACGTCTTCTCGTGGGGAAACCATCACTTTTGGTCAGGAGACACAAGTTTCTCAAAACAGAGGTGAATGCAACATGATCATCTGAAAACTCATGCTGCGGTCACATTATGACGTTTTTGACGTCTTCTCGTGGGGAAACCATCACTTTTGGTCAGGAGACACATATTTTCTCAAAACAGAGGTGAATGCAACATGATCATCTGAAAACTCATGCTGCGGTCACATTATGACGTTTTTGACGTCTTCTCGTGGGGAAACCATCACTTTTGGTCAGGAGACACAAGTTTCTCAAAACAGAGGTGAATGCAACATGATCATCTGAAAACTCATGCTGCGGTCACATTATGACGTTTTTGACGTCTTCTCGTGGGGAAACCATCACTTTTGGTCAGGAGACACAAGTTTCTCAAAACAGAGGTGAATGCAACATGATCATCTGAAAACTCATGCTGCGGTCACATTATGACGTTTTTGACGTCTTCTCGTGGGGAAACCATCACTTTTGGTCAGGAGACACAGTTTCTCAAAACAGAGGTGAATGCAACATGATCATCTGAAAACTCATGCTGCGGTCACATTATGACGTTTTTGACGTCTTCTCGTGGGGAAACCATCACTTTTGGTCAGGAGACACAAGTTTCTCAAAACAGAGGTGAATGCAACATGATCATCTGAAAACTCATGCTGCGGTCACATTATGACGTTTTTGACGTCTTCTCGTGGGGAAACCATCACTTTTGGTCAGGAGACACAAGTTTCTCAAAACAGAGGTGAATGCAACATGATCATCTGAAAACTCATGCTGCGGTCACATTATGACGTTTTTGACGTCTTCTCGTGGGGAAACCATCACTTTTGGTCAGGAGACACATGTTTCTCAAAACAGAGGTGAATGCAACATGATCATCTGAAAACTCATGCTGCGGTCACATTATGACGTTTTTGACGTCTTCTCGTGGGGAAACCATCACTTTTGGTCAGGAGACACAAGTTTCTCAAAACAGAGGTGAATGCAACATGATCATCTGAAAACTCATGCTGCGGTCACATTATGACGTTTTTGACGTCTTCTCGTGGGGAAACCATCACTTTTGGTCAGGAGACACAAGTTTCTCAAAACAGAGGTGAATGCAACATGATCATCTGAAAACTCATGCTGCGGTCACATTATGACGTTTTTGACGTCTTCTCGTGGGGAAACCATCACTTTTGGTCAGGAGACACAAGTTTCTCAAAACAGAGGTGAATGCAACATGATCATCTGAAAACTCATGCTGCGGTCACATTATGACGTTTTTGACGTCTTCTCGTGGGGAAACCATCACTTTTGGTCAGGAGACACAAGTTTCTCAAAACAGAGGTGAATGCAACATGATCATCTGAAAACTCATGCTGCGGTCACATTATGACGTTTTTGACGTCTTCTCGTGGGGAAACCATCACGTTTGGTCAGGAGACACAATTTTTCTCAAAACAGAGGTGAATGCAACATGATCATCTGAAAACTCATGCTGCGGTCACATTATGACGTTTTTGACGTCTTCTCGTGGGGAAACCATCACTTTTGGTCAGGAGACACATTTTTCTCAAAACAGAGGTGAATGCAACATGATCATCTGAAAACTCATGCTGCGGTCACATTATGACGTTTTGACGTCTTCTCGTGGGGAAACCATCACTTTTGGTCAGGAGACACAAGTTTCTCAAAACAGAGGTGAATGCAACATGATCATCTGAAAACTCATGCTGCGGTCACATTATGACGTTTTTGACGTCTTCTCGTGGGGAAACCATCACTTTTGGTCAGGAGACACAAGTTTCTCAAAACAGAGGTGAATGCAACATGATCATCTGAAAACTCATGCTGCGGTCACATTATGACGTTTTTGACGTCTTCTCGTGGGGAAACCATCACTTTTGGTCAGGAGACACAATTTTCTCAAAACAGAGGTGAATGCAACATGATCATCTGAAAACTCATGCTGCGGTCACATTATGACGTTTTTGACGTCTTCTCGTGGGGAAACCATCACTTTTGGTCAGGAGACACAAGTTTTCTCAAAACAGAGGTGAATGCAACATGATCATCTGAAAACTCATGCTGCGGTCACATTATGACGTTTTTGACGTCTTCTCGTGGGAAACCATCACTTTTGGTCAGGAGAAATATTTTTCTCAAAACAGAGGTGAATGCAACATGATCATCTGAAAACTCATGCTGCGGTCACATTATGACGTTTTTGACGTCTTCTCGTGGGGAAACCATCACTTTTGGTCAGGAGACACAAGTTTCTCAAAACAGAGGTGAATGCAACATGATCATCTGAAAACTCATGCTGCGGTCACATTATGACGTTTTTGACGTCTTCTCGTGGGGAAACCATCACTTTTGGTCAGGAGACACAAGTTTCTCAAAACAGAGGTGAATGCAACATGATCATCTGAAAACTCATGCTGCGGTCACATTATGACGTTTTTGACGTCTGCTCGTGGGGAAACCATCACTTTTTGGTCAGGAGACACAAGTTTCTCAAAACAGAGGTGAATGCAACATGATCATCTGAAAACTCATGCTGCGGTCACATTATGACGTTTTTGACGTCTTCTCGTGGGGAAACCATCACTTTTGGTCAGGAGACACAAGTTTCTCAAAACAGAGGTGAATGCAACATGATCATCTGAAAACTCATGCTGCGGTCACATTATGACGTTTTTGACGTTTTCTCGTGGGGAAACCATCACTTTTGGTCAGGAGACACAAGTTTTCTCAAAACAGAGGTGAATGCAACATGATCATCTGAAAACTCATGCTGCGGTCACATTATGACGTTTTTGACGTCTGCTCGTGGGGAAACCATCACGTTTGGTCAGGAGAAATATTTTTCTCAAAACAGAGGTGAATGCAACATGATCATCTGAAAACTCATGCTGCGGTCACATTATGACGTTTTTGACGTCTTCTCGTGGGGAAACCATCACTTTTGGTCAGAAGA
Organism: Takifugu rubripes; assembly: GCF_901000725.2. Taxonomy (NCBI): domain Eukaryota; kingdom Metazoa; phylum Chordata; class Actinopteri; order Tetraodontiformes; family Tetraodontidae; genus Takifugu; species Takifugu rubripes. The sequence goes on from NW_021821669.1 coordinate 5,369, forward strand.
CACAAGTTTCTCAAAACAGAGGTGAATGCAACATGATCATCTGAAAACTCATGCTGCGGTCACATTATGACGTTTTTGACGTCTGCTCGTGGGGAAACCATCACTTTTGGTCAGGAGAACAAGTTTCTCAAAACAGAGGTGAATGCAACATGATCATCTGAAAACTCATGCTGCGGTCACATTATGACGTTTTTGACGTCTTCTCGTGGGGAAACCATCACTTTTGGTCAGGAGACACATGTTTCTCAAAACAGAGGTGAATGCAACATGATCAGTCTGAAAACTCATGCTGCGGTCACATTATGACGTTTTCTCGTGGGGAAACCATCACTTTTGGTCAGGAGACACAAGTTTCTCAAAACAGAGGTGAATGCAACATGATCATCTGAAAACTCATGCTGCGGTCACATTATGACTGTTTTTGACGTTTTCTCGTGGGGAAACCATCACTTTTGGTCAGGAGACACAAGTTTCTCAAAACAGAGGTGAATGCAACATGATCATCTGAAAACTCATGCTGCGGTCACATTATGACGTTTTTGACGTCTGCTCGTGGGGAAACCATCACTTTTGGTCAGGAGAAACAAGTTTCTCAAAACAGAGGTGAATGCAACATGATCATCTGAAAACTCATGCTGCGGTCACATTATGACGTTTTTGACGTCTTCTCGTGGGGAAACCATCACTTTTGGTCAGGAGACACATGTTTCTCAAAACAGAGCTGAATGCAACATGATCATCTGAAAACTCATGCTGCGGTCACATTATGACGTTTTTGACGTTTCTCGTGGGGAAACCATCACTTTTGGTCAGGAGACACAAGTTTCTCAAACAGAGGTGAATGCAACATGATCATCTGAAAACTCATGCTGCGGTCACATTATGACTGTTTTTGACGTTTTCTCGTGGGGAAACCATCACTTTTCGTCAGGAGACACAAGTTTCTCAAAACAGAGGTGAATGCAACATGATCATCTGAAAACTCATGCTGCGGACACATTATGACGTTTTTGACGTCTTCTCGTGGGGAAACCATCAGTTTTGGTCAGGAGACACAAGTTTCTCAAAACAGAGGTGAATGCAACATCATCATCTGAAAACTCATGCTGCGGTCACATTATGACGTTTTTGACGTCTTCTCGTGGGGAAACCATCACTTTTGGTCAGGAGACACAAGTTTCTCAAAACAGAGGTGAATGCAACATGATCATCTGAAAACTCATGCTGCGGTCACATTATGACGTTTTTGACGTCTGCTCGTGGGGAAACCATCACTTTTGGTCAGGAGACACAAGTTTTCTCAAAACAGAGGTGAATGCAACATGATCATCTGAAAACTCATGCTGCGGTCACATTATGACGTTTTTGACGTCTGCTCGTGGGGAAATCATCACTTTTGGTCAGGAGACACAAGTTTCTCAAAACAGAGGTGAATGCAACATGATCACCTGAAAACTCATGCTGCGGTCACATTATGAGTTTTTGACGTCTTCTCGTGGGGAAACCATCACTTTTGGTCAGGAGAAATATTTTTCTCAAAACAGAGGTGAATGCAACATGATCATCTGAAAACTCATGCTGCGGTCACATTATGACATTTTTGACGTCTGCTCGTGGGGAAACCATCACTTTTGGTCAGGAGACACAAGTTTCTCAAAACAGAGGTGAATGCAACATGATCATCTGAAAACTCATGCTGCGGACACATTATGACGTTTTTGACGTCTGCTCGTGGGGAAACCATCACGTTTGGTCAGGAGAAATATTTTTCTCAAAACAGAGGTGAATGCAACATGATCATCTGAAAACTCATGCTGCTGTCACATTATGACGTTTTTGACGTCTGCTCGTGGGGAAACCATCACTTTTGGTCAGGAGACACAAGTTTCTCAAAACAGAGGTGAATGCAACATGATCATCTGAAAACTCATGCTGCGGTCACATTATGACGTTTTTGACGTCTTCTCGTGGTGAAACCATCACTTTTGGTCAGGAGAAATATTTTTCTCAAAACAGAGGTGAATGCAACATGATCATCTGAAAACTCATGCTGCGGTCACATTATGACGTTTTTGACGTCTTCTCGTGGTGAAACCATCACTTTTGGTCAGGAGACACATGTTTCTCAAAACAGAGGTGAATGCAACATGATCGTCTGAAAACTCATGCTGCGGTCACATTATGACGTTTTTGACGTTTTCTCGTGGGGAAACCATCACTTTTGGTCAGGAGACACAAGTTTCTCAAAACAGAGGTGAATGCAACATGATCATCTGAAAAGTCATGCTGCGGACACATTATGACGTTTTTGACGTCTTCTCGTGGTGAAACCATCACTTTTGGTCAGGAGAAATATTTTTCTCAAAACAGAGGTGAATGCAACATGATCATCTGAAAACTCATGCTGCGGTCACATTATGACGTTTTTGACGTCTGCTCGTGGGGAAACCATCACTTTTGGTCAGGAGACACAAGTTTCTCAAAACAGAGGTGAATGCAACATGATCATCAGAAAACTCATGCTGCGGGACACATTATGACGTTTTTTGACGTCTTCTCGTGGGGAAACCATCACTTTTGGTCAGGAGACACAAGTTTCTCAAAACAGAGGTGAATGCAACATGATCATCTGAAAACTCATGCTGCGGTCACATTGTGACGTTTTTGACGTCTGCTCGTGGGGAAACCATCACTTTTGGTCAGGAGACACAAGTTTCTCAAAATAGAGGTGAATGCAACATGATCATCTGAAAACTCATGCTGCGGTCACATTATGACGTTTTTGACGTTTTCTCGTGGGGAAACCATCACTTTTGGTCAGGAGAAATATTTTTCTCAAAACAGAGGTGAATGCAACATGATCATCTGAAAACTCATGCTGCGGTCACATTATGACGTTTTTGACGTTTTCTCGTGGTGGAAACCATCACTTTTGGTCAGGAGACACAAGTTTCTCAAAACAGAGTTGAATGCAACATGATCATCTGAAAACTCATGCTGCGGTCACATTATGACGTTTTTGACGTCTGCTCGTGGGGAAACCATCACGTTTGGTCAGTAGAAATATTTTTCTCAAAACAGAGGTGAATGCAACATGATCATCTGAAAACTCATGCTGCGATCACATTATGACGTTTTTTGACGTTTTCTCGTGGGGAAACCATCACTTTTGGTCAGGAGACACAAGTTTCTCAAAACAGAGGTGAATGCAACATGATCATCTGAAAACTCATGCTGCGGTCACATTGTGACGTTTTTGACGTCTGCTCGTGGGAAAACCATCCTTTTTGGTCAGGAGAAACAAGTTTCTCAAAACAGAGGTGAATGCAACATGATCATCTGAAAACTCATGCTGCGGTCACATTATGACGTTTTTGACGTCTTCTCGTGGGGAAAGCATCACTTTTGGTCAGGAGACACATGTTTCTCAAAACAGAGCTGAATGCAACATGATCGTCTGAAAACTCATGCTGCGGTCACATTATGACGTTTTCTCGTGGGGAAACCATCACTTTTGGTCAGGAGACACAAGTTTCTCAAAACAGAGGTGAATGCAACATGATCATCTGAAAACTCATGCTGCGGTCACATTATGATGTTTTTGACGTTTTCTCGTGGGGAAACCATCACTTTTCGTCAGGAGACACAAGTTTCTCAAAACAGAGGTGAATGCAACATGATCATCTGAAAACTCATGCTGCGGACACATTATGACGTTTTTGACGTCTTCTCGTGGGGAAACCATCAGTTTTGGTCAGGAGACACAAGTTTCTCAAAACAGAGGTGAATGCAACATCATCATCTGAAAACTCATGCTGCGGTCACATTATGACGTTTTTTGACGTCTTCTCGTGGGGAAACCATCACTTTTGGTCAGGAGACACAAGTTTCTCAAAACAGAGGTGAATGCAACATGATCATCTGAAAACTCATGCTGCGGTCACATTATGACGTTTTTTGACGTCTGCTCGTGGGGAAACCATCACTTTTGGTCAGGAGACACAAGTTTCTCAAAACAGAGGTGAATGCAACATGATCATCTGAAAACTCATGCTGCGGTCACATTATGACGTTTTTGACGTCTTCTCGTGGGGAAACCATCACGTTTTGGTCATGAGACAAAAGTTTCTCAAAACAGAGGTGAATGCAACATGATCATCTGAAATGTTGTAATTTCTGGGTCTCTCGGGCCATGGTACACATTTTATTCCTGCATATTCAGAAAAGACTACACCCCTACGTGCAATGGTGAATGAACAGGGAATGCGTAATTTGACAGCTCAGTTGACATGGACAATTGAGGGAGAGAAAGCATTCATTGCCCTTAAACAGGCACTCTAAAGATCCTTTCTTTTTGGATGTTTCTGAAGGAGAACATACAGTAAATGGTGTTCGCTTTCAGAAAAAAGGGTGAAAGGAAAGTATTAATGTATGCAAGTATAACACTGGAACCCATTGAAAACAGGCAGCCACCATGTGTAAGATATATAGCAGGGGTAGCAAAACTTTTCCAAAAACACAGCACACTTAGTGATGGGTCACGCTCTGATAGTTCTTACAACATATAGTGAGGTATCACTGCAGCATTCACTATGACCTCACTTAGACAGACCAGGAGAGTTTTTATCTGCACCACACATAACAACACGTATGAAGGGATCAATATGGCAGATGGTATGGGAGAGGGTGAACCACATTCTTCTGCCCTCGGCAAAGCGCTTTAGCATCGGCAGCGAGCTAAACATATGGCTTCAGTAACCACTCGTGAAGCGTTCTGTGGTTTTTACCGATCCACTTTATTTTTGTAAAACTGCAAGAAAAAGATCACAATACTTAACTTTCGGTTTCAATGTAAAAACGTACATTTTGAGTTGCGGCTACAATCGTAAAAGATATTACTTACAGATTATGCCTTTGAGAAGTGCAAAAGTAAAAGAAGTAACCGGATTGGATCCAAGAGCAACCCGTTTTCCGTGTTCCGCAGCACTTTTATCTGGCGCTCGACGTACTTCCTGTCTCCACCCTACTCCACTAAATGGCAGCGCGACAGGATCGACTGTAAATTGACAACTTACATCTAACAAACAAACCTCCGGAAAAGGAACAAACAACACAAAACTGAGGGACAGAACACAGATAGATGTGAGGAGAAAGTGAAGAAAGATGAAAAAATCAGAGTAGATCTTAAGGTAGATCTTAAGGACCTGGATGAAATACTATTTACAGACGGCTGTTGTTTCAGACACCCACAAGAGGGGCTGAAAGCTGCCTATGCATTAGTTAGAAATTCAGAAGAAGGTTTTGAGGAAGTGGAACTAGGAAAGATTATAGGTAAAGAGTCAGCACAACTTGCAGAATTGAAGGCAGTTATTAGAGCATTAGAAATATTAAAGGGAAAGAAAGTGACCATCTATACAGATTCAACATATGTAGTGGGAGCTATCCAGTTAGAACTTTGTCAATGGTTGCGGGCAGGTTTTAACACAGCATCAGGCTCTCCTATAAAACATGAGGCAGAGATTAGGCATTTGGCAGAGGCACTCATTGAACCAGCAGAGGTCGCAGTCATAAAGTGTAAAAGTCATAGCAAAAAGAACTCTTTAGAGGGAAAAGGTAATGAGGCTGCAGGTCAGGCAGTAAAGAAGGCTGCAGGAAATAAACCAATTTACAATTTGTTGTTGGCAGAGAAAACAGTTCATGAAATTCTTCCAGGATACGACAGGGAAAGACTTAGTTGTGATCAAGAAGAAGCTTCTCCACATGAAAAAACTGTTTGGAAGGAAAGGGGAGCAGTGAAAGTTGAAGGAATTTGGCAGGGCCCCCTTGAACCTTGCAACCTTTCGCCACATTTCAGGCTTCAAACATAAAGACATAACATCTAAATTTTTTGTCAAGAAACAACAACAAGTGGGACACAATCGTGAAGTGGAACGAAATTTATTGAATAATTTAAACTTTTTTAACAAATAAAAAACTGAAAAGTGGGGCGTGCAATATTATTCGGCCCCTTTACTTTCAGTGCAGCAAACTCACTCCAGAAGTTCAGTGAGGATCTCTGAATGATCCAATGTTGTCCTAAATGACTGATGATGATAAAAAGAATCCACCTGCTCTGTGATAGTCTCAGGGTTCTGTTTAAAGCGCAGAGAGCATCATGAAGACCAAGGAACACACCAGGCAGGTCCGAGATACTGTTGTGGAGAAGTTTAAAGCCAGATTTGGATACAAAAAGATTTCCCAAGCTTTAAACATCTCAAGGAGCACTTAGCAAGCAATCATATTGAAATGGAATGGAATGCAAATCTACCAAGACCCGGCCGTCCCTCCAAACTTTCATCTCGAACAAGGAGAAAACTGATCAGAGATGCAGCCAAGAGGCCCATGATCACTCTGGATGAACTGCAGAGATCTACAGCTGAGGTGGGAGAGTCTGTCCATAGGACAACAATCAGTTGTACACTGCACAAATCTGGCCTTTATGGAAGAGTGGCAAGAAAGCCATTTCTCAAAGATATCCATAAAAAGTCTCGTTTAAAGTTTGCCACAAGCCATCTGGGAGACACACCAAACATGTGGAAGAAGGTGCTCTGGTCAGATGAAACCAAAATCTAGCTTTTTGGCCACAATGCAAAACGATATGTTTGGCGTAAAAGCAACACAGCTCATCACCCTGAACACACCATCCCCACTGTCAAACATGGTGGTGGCAGCATCATGGTTTGGGCCTGCTTTTCTTCAGCAGGGACAGGGAAGATGGTTAAAATTGATGGGAAGATGGATGGAGCCAAAAACAGGACCATTCTGGAAGAAAACCTGTTGGAGTCTGCACAAGACCTGAGACTGGGACGGAGATTTATCTTCCAACAGGACAATGATCCAAAACATAAAGCCAAATCTACAATGGAATGGTTCACAAATAAACGTATCCAGGTGTTAGAATGGCCAAGTCAAAGTCCAGACCTGAATCCAATCGAGAATCTGTGGAAAGAGCTGAAGACTGCTGTTCACAAACGCTCTCCATCCAACCTCATTGAGCTCGAGCTGTTTTGCAAGGAAGAATGGGCAAGAATTTCAGTCTCTCGATGTGCAAAACTGATAGAAACATACCCCAAGCGACTTGCAGCTGTAATTGGAGCAAAAGGTGGCGCTACAAAGTATTAACGCAAGGGGGCCGAATAATATTGCACGCCCCACTTTTCAGTTTTTTATTTGTTAAAAAAGTTTAAATTATTCAATAAATTTCGTTCCACTTCACGATTGTGTCCCACTTGTTTTTGTTTCTTGACAAAAAAATTAAAATTTTATATCTTTATGTTTGAAGCCTGAAATGTGGCGAAAGGTTGCAAGGTTCAAGGGGGCCGAATACTTTCGCAAGGCACTGTATTTAACACATTGGTGACATCCATTTTTGCCAGCCATTGTAGAGAATTATATCAGAGAATGTTCAATATGCACACACTTTAATGTAAAATCAACAATTCGACCACATGAGGGCAAGTTTCCATGGCAGGGCAAGAAATAATTATAGATTTTACTGACATGATAGACAGAGTCATTGGGTTCTGATGCCTCTTGGTGGCAGTGGATGCATACACTGGCTGGCCAGAGGCAGTTCCGGTAAAAGCAGAAGATGCAAAAAGTGTTATTAAATTTTGGTTCAATCTACTTATATTGACACATGGTTTCCCCAAACGAATTAGGTCTGATAATGGAACTCATTTTAAAATTAAAGATTTACAAGAAGTAAAAAAGGCATTGGGCCTTAAACATACATTTGGTACTGTCTATCATCCACAGTCACAAGGGAAGGTAGAAAGAATGAATCAAACACTGAGCAAAATTGGCAAGATTTGTGCTCACAGTGGAATGAAATGGACACAGGCGCTTCCAATAGTCTCGATGTCAGTAAGCTCCTGTTAGTTACTGAACTGGATTCACTCCCTTTGAGCTCGAGCGGGGTGTGCCCTTTCCGGGACCAAGAGCAGAAAATCCATTGGCTAGCCCAGCACCTTTTCTGAAATATAAACCTTATTTTGATCAACTAAAAGCAACTCTCTCAGTTTTCTCCCAAGAGGCCAATTCTGCAACCACATCCAGGGAGGATCCAGGAATTCCACACACAGCTGAGTGGGTCCTCCTGAGAGTCATCAAGCAAAAGTGGTCAGAGCCCAGGTGGACTGGTCCCTTTAAAGTTGCAGAGCGGACCTCACATGCTGTCCACCTGAAAGGAAAAGGATCTCAAGGCAACGTGGGAGAGATCTGCCTAGGTTACACAGGGGGGATTCTTGATTACATCAAAGGGAGCTGACAGTGAATTGTAGTATTGGCCTAGCTTAGGCTGGGCCAAAAGGGGGAATTGAAGAGAATTGTGTTTGCTTGTTTGTATATGTTTCTGTTTTCTGTTACAGTTAGTTTAGGAAGGAAGTGGAAGGCAGAAAAGACAGTTTTGGATGTGGCACGCCTAAGGCAAAAGGCACTAGTTGGGGCTGTGGCAACAGGAAGAACAGGCTTGGGTTACTTCCCAAAGACCCAAGTCAGCCTTGCCCGGGGCAAAGAGAGACACCACCTACTTCAGGAGGAGGTCCGAGCAGGCGTGGAGGAAGAGCGAGTGGGTAGGGCAGTGGGACTCCCGCAGCAAGGGGCATGGACAAGGTGGGAGAGCGCGTTACAGCGCAAAGTTACCTGGTCAAACATCATGCAGGCAGACTTCCACCACGTCCGGTTCCTTGTGGCGGCAGTCTACAATGCCCTCCCCAGCCCAGCAAACCTCCATGCGTGGGGAAAGTGTGAGACACCCACCTGTTCCCTTTGCTCCGGAAGAGGCTCCCTGGAACATCTCCTTAGCAGCTGCCCAAAGTCCCTGGCCGATGGTCGCTATCGCTGGCGCCACGACCATGTACTCAAAGCAGTGGCTGAGAGCATAGCCTTGGCCATTAGCACCACCAAACACCATCATGCTCCGAAGAAGGCAATCTCCTTCATAAAAGCTGGAGAGAGACCTCGTGCAGGTCCACAGATAACAACGGGACTCCTCCACACAGCTCCTGACTGGCAACTGCACGTTGACCTGGGAAAACAACTGATATTCCCCCAGCACATCGTAACAACATCTCTACGGCCAGACATGATCATCATCTCAGAGGCTTCGAAATACCTGATCATGCTGGATCTTACAGTGCCCTCGGAAGAGCAGATTGAGGAAGCCAACAAAAGGAAACGTGCCAAGTATCAGGAGCTGGTGGAGGAGTGCAGGGGCAGAGCCCATAAAAGTTGGCTGATTAGGCTTTGCAGGACGCTCCCTCTGTAAAGTCTTTGACCGATTGGGAGTTACAGGGACAGCCAAAAAGAGGGCCATTAAATCTGCAAGTGAAGCTGCAGAGAAAGCCACGAGGTGGCTGTGGCTGAAAAGGGCAGATCCGTGGGTTGCTACTGGGACACAAGCCGGGTCTTGATCACCCCGGCTGGGTCGCCTGGGCGAGGGTGTATGATGTTGTGAGACCCAAAACACCCTATGAACCCAGGATACATCACTGATGATGTGTCCCAGTGCATCCAGGAGATGTATCTTTTAAGAAGTTAGGGATAATATAATCATTAGCAAGAGTAAAAACGATGAGCAATCAGTTGACCCCTCCTAGCAAGTAAAGATAAGTAGTCAGTTGACCCTCCCTTGACATGACTGTTGTTTAGATAATTGTAATCAGGGGAGACAGTCAGACTGGAAGTGTTAAACACTCATCGTAAAACTGGACAGCATAGTTTAGTGGTGTTGATAAGTTCCTTTGCAAGAAGAATGTGAACTTTGACCTGGCTATCTGGGAAACAACAGAGAACAAGGACTGTGCCAGCATCCATTGGAACTGGAAGAAGACAAGGTCATCCAATCAGAAGACAACATCAGACTGGATTAGTGTGGCGGGGCCCAGACGGGGCTCGGTATATCTCCTTTCTAAGTCGACAACGCCACCCCAGGAATTCCACCTGGAGAATTATCATCAAGGCCGCACAAGTGTTTTCTAATGAGGATAAGAGACTGGTCCAATGTGCAAAATTAATACCTTTATTTCCAGATATCCGCTAACAACAATTGCTAAAATACTCTCACACACCAATTCACACACACTCAACGTGCAGATATTAATTGATATTCAAGATTTATCAATTATCTTTAAAACACCTGCACCCCACAGGGTAGGATCGGCACCACTTAGAAAATAACAGAAAACGTACACAATAATAGAACCCAAATAAACATACAAAAATAACCCACACAGCACACAAATAACACAATTAATCAAATCCAAATAACATACAAAAATAACCCACACAGCACACAAATAACACAATTAATCAAATCCAAATAACATGCAAAAATAACCCACACGAGCAAAAAGCACACTTAGTCAAACCCAAATAAACATGCAAAATAACCCACACAAACAATAATCACAAATCAACCCCAAATAAACATGCAAAATAACCCCCGCAACAAAACATTAAACCCAAAATGAAGGCAATCCTAGTCCTCCTAGAGGCGCAGTTCACTCACACACTCGCACTTTAGATTGGACCCCACACGATGATACCTCGCAGAGGTGGACAGGAGTGACAGTCGGGAGCGTACGCGATAAACGCGATGCGGAGGGCAAAACAGCAGCCGGCCAACAGCAACGGGAGGAAAGCGCACTAGAGCCGGCACCTGTAACAATTTCTGTTAAGAGAGAAAGCAATTTTAGGTTGCTGACAATTCCCTATATGGTGAGGCTAAAAGCAGCCGCTATGTACCGTCAGGTAAGGGAAAGAAATCTCTAAAATGGAGACGCACACCGAGCCACCACAGCGTTCCCGCTAGCAGGGCCAAACAGCCGACGAACCAAAGACACCCACGGCTCCCCAGCTCTGATGACAGCAGACCCAGGTGCGCATGGGATAGCACAGCCTGACCGCACAGCAATCAAATGAGGAGGACCAAGTAAACTGTGGCATGGCACCCAAAAGCTCGACAACAAGAGCAGCCAGTGCAGCACAGTCTCCTTTTAAGGGGAACGCCACAGCTGCAACTGCCCGAACAATTAAGGTGATCGGCAGCGCATGAACTCCATGCTGCCACATTAGCATCAATATTTTGCTTATGTGTTTCTATAAAAGACTGGGTCAAGGGATAGTTAAGTTGTCAGACTTCATACCCTGACAATTGACTTTGTTATTCTAGGGTTTTGAACTGGCTCAGAGCTCTGTAATATTTGTATCTTGAATTGGTTCTATTTGCTAAATACATTTTGAAATTGGAATTAAAAAACACCCTTTTAAATCTATTGAGTAAATATGGTTCCGTCTCAGCACTAACTGAGAACAGAAGGTACAGATAGAAAACACATCAGCAGGAAATAGTTCTGTTTGAAGTCTCTTGGGGTTTTGCTCTGAGTGTTGGGGAGAAAGTGATCAGTTTTCTTCCCATGCTGTTGCAATCAGAGGAATCAATCAATCAATCTTTATTTATATAGCATCTTTTACAATCAAAATTGTTTCAAGGCGCTTTCCAGAATCCCAGGGCCTAACCCCAGACAAGCAACAGTGGCAAGGAAAAACTCCCCTTTAACAGGAAGAACCTTGAGCAGGACCAGGCTCATGTAGGGAGACCCTCCTGCTGATGGCCGGCTGGGTAGAGAGAGGAGAGGAGAGGAGAGGAGAGGAGAGGAGAGGAGAGGAGAGGAGAGGAGAGGAGAGGAGAGGAGAGGAGAGGCACAAAGCACAGAAACATATACAAAAATACACTATTTATGCAAGCCGCCGGCCGAGTGGGTCAGCGGGGCCGGAGGTCATCACGCAGCTCCGAGGGCGGCGATGCCTGTAAATGAATACAGAAGGGGGGGGCAGAAAAACTACACAAGAATCAGCATAACTAGTCTACTTGATGAGGAGAGGAGAGGAGAGGAGAGGAGAGGAGAGGAGAGGAGAGGAGAGGAGAGGAGAGGAGAGGAGAGGAGAGGAGAGGAGAGGAGAGGAGAGGAGAGGAAACCATGACCCAGTGGGGTGACAGAGGCCTGTCAGGTGATCATGTTTCTGGACCCCGGCAGCCTTTGCCTATAACAGCATAGCTAAGATGTTAACCTAATGATTAGATGGCCCCCTAAGTATAATAGTTTGTCTGTCTATGATAGTAACTGGAACTGCAGGATTAGTAACAATAAGCTTTTTCAAAGAGGTAGGTTTTAAGTCTGATCTTAAAAGTAGAGATGGAGTCAGCCTCCTGTACCTGGACAGGGAGCTGGTTCCATAGCAGGGGGGCCTGGTAGCTAAATGCTCAGCCCCTCATTCTACTCCTAGAGACTCTGGTAACCACGTGTTGATCAGCATTCTGAGAGCGGAGCGGTCTATTGGGCTGGTAAGGTGTCACTAGCTCCTCCAGTTAGGATGGAGCTAGGCCTCTGAGGACCTTGTAGGTCAGAAGAAAGGTTTTAAAAATTATTCTAAATTTAACGGGCAGCCAATGAAGAGACGCCAGTACAGACGTAATCGTAAATTTGGTAAAGTTATTATTCACGTCGGAGCCAACGACACCCGGCTTCGTCAGTCGGAGGTCACTAAAATTAACTTGAAGTCGGTGTGTAACTACGCAAAAACGATGTCGGACTCCGTAGCATTCTCTGGTCCCCTCCCCAATCTGGCCAGCGAGGAGATGTTTAGCCGCATGTCATCGCTTCGTCGCTGGCTGTCACGGTGGTGCCCCGATAACCAGGTGGCCTTTATAGACAATTGGAGCACCTTCTGGGGAAAACCTGGTCTGATTAGGAGAGACGGTGTCCATCCCACTCGAGATGGCGCTTCTCTCATTTCTAGTAATCTGGCTAATTTTATTAGACCCAAAGTGACCTGACAATCCAGGGTCCAGACCAGGACGCAGAGTTGTGGTCTTACACACCTCTCTGCTGCTTCCTTAGAACCCTCATCCACCAACAATAACATATTTAACACTATAGAAGTAGTCTCTGTTCCACGGTTAAAAGTTCACCAAGCACAGAGCAGGGGAGCGGTCAATCACCAAAATCTTATTGAAATTAATACTGAAGCACAAGTTGGAGAAACTAATATCACAATTAAGTGTGGACTGTTAAATATTAGATCTCTTTTGTGTAAATCCCTGTTAGTGCACGACCTGATAGCGGATCATCACATTGATTTATTTTGTCTTACTGAGACCTGGCTTCAGGAGGAGGAGTATGTGAGCTTAAATGAATCTACTCCTCCTACCCATCTTAATTATCATATTCCACGGGTTACTGGTCGAGGAGGGGGAGTGGCAGCAATCTATCACTCCAAGTTATTAATTAATCCCAGACCAAAACATAGCTTCAGTTCATTTGAAAGCCTGACTCTTGGCATCACTCATCTGAACTGGAGGACAGAAAAGCCACTTCTGTTTGTAGTTGTATATCGGCCCCCTGCTGGGCCACATTCAGAGTTCCTGTCTGAGTTCTCTGACTTCTTATCTGACTTGGTCCTTAGAACGGAAAAAGTCATTATCATTGGAGACTTTAATATCCATATGGACGTTATAAATGACAGCTTTAGAAATGGCTTCATTTCATTACTTGAGTCAGTTGGTTTCCTCCAGCAGATAAACCAACCAACTCACAGCTTTAACCACACCCTAGATCTAGTCCTGACTTATGGTGTTGAGGTAGAACATGTGTCAGTGTTCCCTCGGAACCCAGTCCTGTCAGACCACTCTTTGATCACTTTTACATTTATGATTAAGGATTCTTCTATGCTCAGAACAAAGTCTTACTATAGCAGATGTCTTTCAGATAATGCTGTAGCTAAGTTTAAGGAAGTGATCACTGTGCTGATCCCAGGACCACCGTGTGTTTCCCCAGGGATCAATCATTATAATCTTAGCCCTGCTGAGGTTGACTCTATTGCTGAAGGTGCAGCAACCTCAGTGAGAATCACGCTTGATTCTGTTGCCCCCCCTGAAACCACCTGAAAGGTGGGCAACCCCTGGTATAATTCACATATCAGGACCCTCAAGCAGAAAGTGCGAAGACTGGAAAGGAAGTGGCATTCTTGTAAGATAGACAGCTACCATGTAGCCTGGAAAGACTGTCTATTAGTATACAAAAAGGCCCTTCGCAAGGCTAGAACAGCTTATATTTCTTCTTTGATTGAGGAAAATAAGAACAACCCCAGGTTTCTCTTCAGCACTGTGGCCAAATTAACCAAGAGTCACAGTGTTTTAGATCCACGTATCCCTTCTTCCCTTAGTGGTGAAGACTTCATGAGCTTCTTCACTGATAAAGTTCTAGCTATCAGAGAGAAAGCTAACCAGGCCATCCCTACAACTGGACCATCACCAGATGTGCCGACTGTGGGAACATGCAGGGTCTCCAACGAGCCCTTAAGCTCCTTCAGCCCTATATATTTTTCTAAAGCGTCATCGCTAATTCAGAAATCCAAGACCACTACGTGTCTTTTAGATCCCATCCCAACACACCTGTTGAAGGATGTTCTACCACTGATAGGCAGTTCTATCCTGGACCAGATCAATGGTTCTTTAGTGTCAGGTTATGTACCCCGGTCCTACAAGGTGGCAGTGATTAAGCCGTTGCTTAAAAAACCATCACTGGATCCT
>NW_021821669.1:25000-76320 GCF_901000725.2 Takifugu rubripes
CAGGCAATAGAACTACCAAACGCCTCACAGCTCTATGGAGAACTGTGGAATGCGACTTGTCATCTTTAGCTGTTTTACATTTAACAGAATCATTTACATTTTTAAACATTGGAATGCAATGACTTTGGAACACTTTTACATCAACATCTCTGACAATGCCTCTTGCATCAGGATTGGCCTTGACCACTTTGCCCAGTTTGTACTGTCCCCGCAAAGAATTCTGGTCACACACCCAAACAATGTCCCCTTCTGAGACATTTCGATGCAGGGTGTGCCACTTGTTTCGAATGAATAGGTTTGGGCCGACTAGTTGACTCCAGCTTTTCCAGAAGTTGTTTACCTCACATTGGATCACCTGGAGTCTTTTGTAAGAGTAACTCTTGAAGTCGAAGGTGTTAAAGTCTGCGCTGTTAGAAGCGCGGCCAAGCAGGAGAGAATTTGGTGAGACATACCGGATGCAGTCCTCCTTGCTCTGCACTCTGGCTTCAATTGGTCTTTCATTAGCCAAGTTTGCGGCTGTGAAAAGGACCGTCTGGAACTCACTGTAGCTCAATATGGTGTTCTTGTCAACGGCTTGGAGAGCTCTTTCAGCAACACGGACAGCAGCCTCCGCAGCGCCATTCCGGTGTGGCGAGTCAGCTGGATGGATCTGCCACCTCCACTCAGTGCCTCTACTCACTGCATACTCCACCAAGGCTTCTTTATTCTGGGATTCCAGAAACTGGTATAGGTCTTGTAGTACCGGCTTTGCTCCAATGAAATTAGTACCAGGATCTGACCAAAGCTTACTGGGGTGCCCTCTTATGGCTGTGAATCGTTGATATGCCATCAAGAAGCTTTCACTTGACACAGAGTTCACTAGGTCTAGATGGATTGCTCTACAAGCCATGCAGGAAAACACGTGTCAGTGTTTCAGTGTCACCTTTCTCTTGACGTCGTCCTTCACAAGGTAAGGACCATTTAGGCCATCTAAAATGGCGCCCAGAGCGGTCGCCTTGGCGTCTCGCTGCGTTCTTGTTTGTCTAGTTTTGTTTGTTAATTGTGTGTCTGCCTGCTCTTACACCCGTGAAGAGCTATTAAACATCAGGACTCTTACTTCCAGTTTTTCTGGCTCCTGCAGCCGACCTGGTTCGCTTTTTGGCCCAAAAGGTGAGACGGCGGAAGAGAGGAAGACGGGCCGGTGCCCTGACGAGACTACGCAGGAGAGGCTCGCGCACGGCGCTGCCTGGGATCTTTCTGTCCAACGCCAACTCACTTTGTAACAAAATGGACGAGCTGAAGTTGCTGATGCGGATCAAAGATTTCTCCACCTCGTGTGTTCTCTGCTTCACTGAAACCTGGTTCAGGAAAGAGACACCGGACAGCGCGCTCCTCCTCGAGGGATTCCAGCTGTTCCGTGCCGACCGCGACCTGGCGCTCTCTGGAAAGAGAGCAGGCGGTGGAGTCTGCTTCTACATCAACAGCGACTGGTGCACTGATGTGACTGTGATCTCTCAGCACTGTTCTCCTGCTTTGGAATACCTCTTCATCAACTGCAGACCCTTCTATTCTCCACGTGAGTTCGCTTCATTCATTCTGGCCTCTGTTTACATCTCGCCAGACACGGACGTGCGCGAGGCTCAGCGCACGCTCGCGGACTGTATTCAACAAGTGGAGCGGACCTATCCCGACGCTCTGGTTATCGTGCTTGGTGACTTTAATCAGAGCAACCTGAGTTACGAGCTCCCCAGGTACAAACAGTTTATCAAATGCCCCACCAGAGCAGAGAACACGCTGGATCACTGTTACACCACCAAGGACGCGTATCGGGCTATCCACCGTGCTGCGCTAGGACTGTCTGATCACGTGATGGTCCACCTGATCCCCACATACAGACAGAAACTTAAACTAATAAAGCCAGCCGTGAGCACCACGAAGAGATGGACCACTGAGGCTGTGGAGGAGCTGCGCACGTGCTTGGATACAACTGACTGGGACATGTATAAAGGGGCCACACATGATCTGGATGAGTACACGGACACTGTGACCTCATATATCCACTTTTGTGAGGAGCGCATTCTACCAACGCGCACTAGGGTGAGTTATTCCAATGACAAGCCCTGGTTCACATCGAAACTCAGACAGATCAGGAAAGAAAAGGAAGCAGCGCTGAAAAGTGGAGACAGAGACTGCTACAGAGAGGCCAAATACCGGTTTAGCAAGGAACTGAGGAGAGCTAAATCTGTGTATTCGGAGAAACTTCAGCAGCAGTTTACTGCTAAGGACTCTGCTTCTGTGTGGAGAGGCCTGAGGCAGATCACCGACTACAGGCCTCAGGCTTCAAAGGGTCAGGACGACAAAGCCCTTTGTCAGAGTCTGTCCCTCCACTATGCCCGCTTTGACACCTCGTCAGCCATGCCCAACACCTCCCCTCCCCCCAGTGTCACTGCCCCCATGGACCTCACTCCATCAAAGGCAGTCCCCTCCTCCTCCCCCCCTCCACTCACCATCACTCACCATCAGTCCCCCCCATCACTTACCACCAGTTCCCCCCTCCTCCCCCCCTTCATTTACCATCAGTGAACAGGATGTGCACAGGCAGTTCGCCAGGTTGAACCCGCGCAAGGCCCCTGGCCCGGACGGCGTGTCTCCTTCCACCCTGAGGCACTGCGCAGAGGAGCTGACTCCTGTCTTCACAGACATCTTCAACTCCTCCCTGGAGTCGTGCCAGGTGCCAGCCTGCCTCAAAACCTCAACCATCGTCCCTGTCCCCAAGAAGCCACGGATCACTGGGCTTAACGACTACAGACCTGTAGCGCTCACCTCTGTAGTCATGAAGTCCTTAGAGTGCCTGATCCTGCCACACCTCAAGTCCATCACCACCCCCCTCCTGGATCCACTGCAGTTCGCCAACAGAGCTAACAGATCTGTGGACGACGCGGTCAACCTGGCCCTTCACTCCATCCTGCAGCATCTGGACTCCCCGGGAACCTACGCGAGGATCCTGTTCATGGACTTCAGCTCTGCATTCAACACCATCCGCCCCGCTCTGCTACAGGACAAGCTGTCCCAGCTTAGTGTGCCTGACTCCCTCTGCAGGTGGATCACTCACTTCCTGACGGATCGGAGGCAGTATGTGCGGCTGGGGAAGACTGTCTCGGACTCCGTCACCATCAGCACTGGATCACCCCAGGGCTGTGTACTTTCCCCCCTCCTCTTCTCCCTGTATACAAACTGCTGCACCTCAAGCCACCAGTCTGTCAAGCTGATCAAGTTTGCGGATGACACCACCCTCATCGGGCTCATCTCCAATGGCGATGAGACTGCCTACAGGAGGGAGGTGGCTCGACTGGTGTCCTGGTGCGGACACAACAACCTGCAGCTGAATGCTCAGAAGACAGTGGAGATGATTGTGGACTTCAGGAAAGTCACAGCCCCTTTGCCCCCCTTGCCCTCATGGACTCCCCCATCACCATCGCGGACTCCTTCCGCTTCCTGGGCACCACCATCACCCGGGACCTTAAGTGGGAGCCAACCATCAGCTCCCTCATCAAGAAGGCCCAGCAAAGGATGTTCTTCTTACGGAAGCTGAGGAAGCTCAAACTGCCTCCCAGGATGTTGGCGCAGTTTTATACGGCCATCATCGAGTCCATCCTCACCTCCTCCATCACCGTGTGGTATGCTGGCGCCACTGTCAGGGACAGACTAAGGCTGTAGCGCGTCGTGCACGCTGCCGAGAAGGTGATCGGCTGCAGGCTTCCATCAATCCAGGACCTGTATATCTCCAGGACCTGGAGGTGTGCAGGTCGGATCACGGCCGACCCTTCCCACCCTGGTCACGGACTGTTTTCCCCCCTCCCCTCAGGCAGGAGACTACGGTCCATTCGGACCAAAACCTCCCGCTACACGAACAGCTTCTTCCCTTCTGCCATCAGGCTGCTGAACACCAAGTGACTTATCACTTAAGCACCATGAACAGCAGCCAGTCGGACTCACGAACAATACATCACATTACTCCTGCATTGACCTGCACTATTTCTTACCACTTACCTCTTACCACTTACTATTTATGTATATACTGTATATATGTCTTATTTTATTTTATTTATCTTATTCTAGTGTGGTCTTCTTTATGTTGAATGTCGCAGCGTCACACCATGACAAATTCCTAGTTTGTGTAATACTGTGTATTACATGAACAATGGCAATAAATCTGCTTCTTCTTCTTCTTCTTCTTCGTGTGAGAGGAGTGTGAGCGGAAGAGAGAGAGAGCGAAGAAAAAAACGAAGCGAAAGCGCTTTTTTTCCTATTCTTTTCTTGTATGTGTGTGAATGCTGGATATATAGTTTGATTTATTGTGGTGAGTTTCGAGTTTATATTGTTGTAAGGAGGGTGTGTGAGAGTTTTGTGTGGCGGCCGACTGCGTGCGGCCGTCATGGCGGCCAACGCCGGGTTGACCGGCTTGAGCAGGAAGCACGGAGTCAAGGTGGGTGCGGGCTCCGTGCTTAGTGTGGAGGAGGTGGCGCTGGCTGTGGGCCAGAAAATTGGCCACAATTCAATTAAATCTGCCGCCCGTATGAATAGGGTGGTAGTGTTGTTCCTAAGCAAGGTGGAACAGGTAAATACGTTAGTGGAGACGGGGATCACGGTGGGCGGACAGTTCGTACAGGTTACTCCGCTAACACTGCCGGCAGCACGGATCACCCTATCCAACGTGCCGCCGTTTATTAGTGATGAGTTCCTGATACGGGAGCTGTCTAGGCATGGGAAGGTGGTCTCTCCCATCCGCAAAATGTCATCAGGGTGTAAGTCACCGCTGCTGAGACACGTAGTGTCTCACCGCAGGCAGGTACATATGATCCTCAATAATAAGGCGGAGGAGTTCAACTATCGGTTCATCGTCAGGGTAGATGACTTCGATTACACCCTTTTTGCAACCTCCTCCGCCCTCAAATGTTTCAATTGTAGAGAGGAGGGTCATCTGGCGAGGGCTTGTCCGAACCGTGTGGCCCCGGACGCGCCGGCGGCGGAGCCCGCCGCGCCCGCGGCGCCACCGGCCCCGCGACCCGTTCCGGCGGCAAGGCGTCGGTGGCTCAGTGCGGAGGAAAGCCCCGCTACCCCAGACGGAGCGGTAGCGGAGAAGCGGGACGAGTGTGCGTGTGAGAGTGAGGTGAGTGGAGGGAGCGAGAGTGTTGAAATGGTGGTGGAAATGAGTGATGAGAGCGGTGAATCAAGGGGGAAGGTGGACTTAACTGTGGTGGTGAGTGATTTGAGTGGCGTGATGATTGATGGTGTGTGTGATTTGAATGAACTGGAAAAAAATGGTGAGGTGATGAGTGAAACAGGAAAAATGGGTGAAGCAGGAGAGACTGGGGACACGATCCAAACAGGTAAGCTAGGGGGAGTGAGTCAAGTGATGAGTGAACTTGGGGTGCCAGGGATAGCGGCTGGTGAAGTGAGAGAAAAAGCAGTGAGCACAGGTGAGTGGGGGGAGGAAGCAGTGAGCACAGGGGAGCGAGGTGAGGGAGCAGTGAGCACAGGGGAGGGAGCAGTGAGCACAGGTGGGGAAACGGTCAGCGCAGGTGAGGGAGTAGTGAGCGCAGGTGAGGGGGCAGTGAGTGCAGGTGAGGGGGCAGTGAGCACAGGGGAGGGAGCAGTGAGCGCAGGTGAGGGAGTAGTGAGCACAGGGGAGGGAGCAGTGAGCGCAGGTGGGGGAGTAGTGAGCACAGGGGAGGGAGCAGTGAGCGCAGGTGAGGGAGTAGTGACCGCAGGTGAGAGCGCTAGTGGTGTGTCTGAGTGGTGGCTTGTTCCCGCGAGGCGGCGCAACAAGCGAAAATGTGCGATGAAAGATAAGGGAGATAGTAAAACCGGGCGGCTGGAGGATGCAACCGCTGGCACGGACACCAGCGACTGCGAGTCTATGTCGGACTGCAGTTCGCTATCTGATACAATGCCAGACGGGCATGAAAGCAATTTGTACCCTCCCAGCATGCTAAGTAACTTCCTGAGACAGACCAAGGGCATGAAGGGCCTTAATCTGGAAAAACATTTTCCCGACATGCTCCTCTTCGTCCAGTCGGCGAGTCACTTGATCAAACATAGGGCCACGTCAGACCTCACCAACCCTGAAATCTTCAGGCTTAAGAAGCATATGGGCAAAGCGAGGAAACAGCTCAACATATAAAAAAAAAAAGAAAAAAAAAAGACTTGCGATGTTTCCTTGGTTGTTTTTTTTACTGTCTTTGATTTTAAACCTCACCTCACTATGCACACTTTTAGAGTGGGAACGTTGAATGTAAACGGCGCCAGGGACGCAAAGAAACGGGCACTAGTGTTCGACACAGCAAAAAGAAAACGAGTTGATGTCATGTTCCTCCAGGAGACCCACAGCGACCGGAACAATGAAGCAGACTGGGAGAAGGAGTGGGAAGGGCAGGCGTTGCTGAGCCACAACACCTCCCTCAGTGGTGGAGTGGGCCTCCTTTTCTCGAAGAGCTTCGCTCCATCGTCCCTGGAGGTGGAGCATGTGGTGAGGGGACGGTGTTTGATGGTAAAAGCACGCCTCCAAAACCACTCCTTTGTTTTTATTAATATTTATGCTCCCACCAACGGTACAGAGAGGAAGAGCTTTTTAGAAAAAGTCGGCACTGTTTTAAATGGTTGTGGGGACGATCTATTATTCTTTGGTGGGGATTTTAATTGCACCGAGTCGTTTTTAGACCGGGACCATGCAGAGCCCCATCCAGCCTCACAACATTGTCTGAAACAGCTGGCCTATTCTCATGGCCTGGTGGATGTGTGGAGGAGGATGCACACGGACAGCAGGCAATACACATGGTCCCGCTCGAGTGAAGGTAGAATCTCCTCGGCCAGACTTGACCGATTTTATTGTTTTAGACATCATTTTAGTATTTATAGGGGCTGTAGCATCACGCCAGTCGGTTTTACAGATCACTCGTTGGTTTTAGGCGAAGTCGCCATGAAGAACATTTTACCCAAGAGTGCATACTGGCATTTTAATTCCAGTTTAGCCCAAGATAACGGTTTTAGAGATGTTCTACGGCATTTCTGGTTGAGGTTTCGAGAGAGAAAATCCGATTTTACGTGCTTAAGACAGTGGTGGGACCGTGGAAAAGTAGAGATACAGCTCCTGTGCCAGCAGTATACTCTCAATGCCACGCAGGACACACGCAGGTCGATCAAAGATCTGGAGATGGAGATAGTGGAGCTAGAGGCGATTGGCAGCTCCACGGGAGATCGAGGGTGTATTGAAACCCTCCAATCAAAAAAAATGGCCTTGGCCAGCCTGCTGGACAATCAGGTACAGGGTGCACTGGTCAGGTCCCGGATTCAGGACAGAGAGAGAAATGGGGTACTTCTTGTCAAAGTGACAGGTTGACCTTTCCCTGAACCCGCCCACATCTGTTCCCCCCCCCACCTCCCTTTCCCGCCTTTCCCGCCTTTCTCCCTTTCCCGCCTTTTTTTAATAAGGGCAACAGTTACAAAACAGTTTTGCCATAGTCCTGGCATAGCCATCTGTGGACAACATGAGTAGTTCTACATCCGTGATTGGTGAGACGGCTGTGACCGTTATAAGAGAATTGTGTGGAAAAGTAGTTGAAAAATCCACGGTGTTTGTACAGCGTTCTCAGGCGTCACCTTCTGAGCCTTTGCAGCAAGAATGGTCTTTGGAGCCTTATAGTCAAACAGGGAGTTTTGGGTATGTGTTCCGTTACAAGACGGGGGAGCTGATTCTCTATCAGCGGGAAGAATCTTCCAGTGAGGGGCCTATGTTGTCGGCTACGATGTCTTCCAATGACTGGGGTGTGTTGAAACTGATCAAACCGAGAATGGTGTGTGTGACTGAAGAAGGCTGTGAAGAAAGAAACAACACAGAACAGAAACCTTCCACAGAACAAACATTTGTGAGCATTTGGTTGACGAAAACCTCGGGTACGGGAAGATGGTTCTATCGTGCTAGCTACAAGATGCAGATGGAAGAGATGTCAGGGAAACCGAGACAGTATTTTGTCTTGGATCTTTTTAACTCAGACTGTGGGGTTTTCAGCAACGTGTTGACTCTACCTCTTGCAGCATGGATCGAAAAGATGCATGAAATGGATGATAAAATCACAAAAATTTTTCACCATTGTCGTCTTTGGAACAACACTGTGGTGACGAAAAAAAGAGTCCTCCCTCGTGTAAGCCCACACCCATATCTCAAATGTATAAAAGACGTTCGTCTGAACCATACGTTACCCACTACCGGAGTGAAACACTAAGGAGAGCATGTCTACCAACAGAAGCGTCAAGAGCGGATCTGACAATCCGAGCAATTCCTATCTGTGGGATGAGGATGAGACACAAGCGGAATGCCCTCAACGTCGGCTTCGGCCTCGCAGGCTGGACTTTGACTCACTCATCCAACGCTTGGATCCCACGGATTCTAACGAGTCTCTCACTCCTTGGCTAAGCCCTCCACCAACCCCACCCCTCGGACGCTCGGCATCGGATCCTGGGGTGTCCAGTCCTCACTCACCCTCACTGACACCACCCGTCAGAGACTCAGCATCACTTCCAGAGCTGTCCGAGTCTCTTCTCCAAGGCAGAGATCCTGCGCCGTCTCCGGCTTCTTCATGTCCAGGTTCTCCAATCTCTGTGAGCGGTGTGGAGAGTCTTTCACGCTCAACAACCCCTGATCTGCCTTTGCCCGACGACGCATCGGATCTCCCCGGGGCTGTATGTAACGGTGCTGACCAGCTTGACGGCTGGGCATCTGAATTCTTTGGTCTGGTAAAAAAAGGCGTTCTTCATCTACTTAGCGTCGTCCTGGACCTGTACAAGGGTGAGGTTTGCAACGGATGTCGGATCGACCACCCCAGCCAGCGCCAACACCAGTGTTTGGATGTGATCGAACCGGGTTTCTACCGCAACAACTTTTACATGTTGATGAAAAGACTCTAC
This sequence comes from Takifugu rubripes, assembly GCF_901000725.2. Taxonomy (NCBI): domain Eukaryota; kingdom Metazoa; phylum Chordata; class Actinopteri; order Tetraodontiformes; family Tetraodontidae; genus Takifugu; species Takifugu rubripes. The sequence goes on from NW_021821669.1 coordinate 33,944, forward strand.
ACACCCAAGTTCATTCCTGCTATTCAAAATTTCCTGAAAGCGTGCGGTGTCAACGCTGACTACGTGAAAGTCAAGATCGCCGCAGAGACCCTTTTGCTCGAGCTGAAATCCAGCGAATTAATCTACACTCCCATCCAACAAATGTACGAGAGTATCGCCGACAACGACAGCGAGATTAAACAGGAACATCTGGACACGGTGACTCAGTACTGGACTGAAAACACTTTTTCACATTTTCACATTTTCAGATATAAAATGGGGAGCTTCTGGGGAAAAGTTGTAAACGATGTAGAAGGTGTCAAGATCCAATTGATCAAGGGTCAGATAATAAACATCTTGTACCAGGCTATTGAGAACAAAACGGCTTCAAACAAAAACATCTTGCTGGAAAAAACCAGAACGTGTGCAGGACCCGCACTTTGGGAAGAGATGGTAAATGACACGATGCTTATGAGCAAATCTGGATTGTCGGATTGTTTTAAAGTAATTTTTAAAGAACTGTCCAACGATGTTGTAAAACCATGTCATATGATAGCCTTTTATGCTTTGCTCATTGATGTGACCAGCAGACTTGTGCAAAACAACCATTCTGTAAGCATCTTGGAAGAACTTGGAAAATTACACGATGATATCTGCCTCAGTCTAGATCATAAAGTCTTAACTCAAACTCTATTGATGATAACGCATTGGTCTTAGACTAGTTTTTGACTATCTGCACTTTCACATTACAAATGTTACAAATGTATTTGCTCATGTTACTCACAAAATGTGTATGCTAAAGATTTCTTAACACCTAATAAAAAAATAAATACCTCTCAAACGAGCATCCCTTCTCATTCTGTTTTCAACATGTCTGAGACACGCTTCATGGAAAAAGTGTACTATGATCCCGCGCATCCCGGTAGCCTCGGTGGTGTAGAGCGGCTCCATAAGGGGGTGCAAGAAGAAATGGGAAAGACGGTTCCTCGAGAAAATGTTAAAACATTTCTACAGGGACAGGACGCTTACACTCTACACAAACCGGCCAGGATACATTTTCCAAGAAACAGGGTTTTCGCCCCCCGCCCTTTAAACCAATTTCAAGCGGACCTGTGCGATATGCAAGCCCTGTCGGAGCATAATGACGGATATAATTATTTATTAACGGTCATAGACATATTTTCCAAAAAAGCTTACGTCAGGGCTCTGAAGAGAAAATCAGCGGCTGAGGTGGTAAAGGCGTTCGAATCCATTTTTGAGTCAAGTCAGACGCCTGAAAAAATACAAACTGATGCGGGGAAAGAATTTTTTAACAAGAGTTTTGAAGCTTTGATGAGAAAACACAATATCGTTCATTTTTCCACCGCCAGCCACCTTAAGGCCTCTGTGATTGAAAGATTTAATCGTACATTAAAAGGTAGAATGTGGAGATATTTTACAGCAAACAACACTCTGCGATACACCGACGTCTTACAAGACTTGGTGAAAAGCTATAATCACAGTTATCACAGCAGTATCAAGATGAAACCCGCTGAGGTAACCTCGGAGAACACTTTTAGTGTTTCAAAACTTGTACGGTAAATCTGAAAACCGACGGAAGGTTGAAACCAAGATGAATTTCAAGAAGGGGGACCTAGTTAGAATTTCAAAACTGAGAGGAGTGTTTGATAAAAAATATGAACAGAGTTTTACGAACGAGGTGTTTACGGTATCTGAACGCATCCCTCGCGACCCTCCAGTGTACAAGTTAAAAGATTACGATGGAGAACCCATCCAAGGGTCATTTTATGAGCCAGAGCTACAAAAGGTAACGATGGGGGAAGACAGACTTTTCCACGTAGAAAAGATTCTGAAGCATCGCGTCGTCAGGGGTGAAAAGCAAGTCTTTGTAAGTTGGAAAAACTGGCCGGAGAAATTCAACAGCTGGATCAAAGCCGCAGATTTAAAGAACGTATAAAAATCAACTCGCGATCGCAACGGATATCATTTCATCATGTACGGTCCGAAGGACGAGGGTTTTTTTATTACCCTACCCTCCAACGCCAGCGTCGATGTTTTTAAAGAAAACACGAGTTCCAGTTACCGCGTGGATTTGCCTCAACATATCGATTTAGAGGGAAGCTGGGAAGTAGCTTTAACGCAGATTTCATACCCGCACACCTTTTATCACCTTTATCAGGAGGATGCCTACTTTTACTGGAGGGAAAAACCTCAAGAACCGGCCACGGAGAGCGAGGTGCATCGTCAAGAGATGAGAGAATCATATTTCAACGGCATCTCAGCCTTTAGATTCGAGATGGACGGACAATTTAGAAGAATAAAGTCTGATATTTACCTCGTCTATGACAGTCTTCTGAAAAGATTTGATTTCCAATCGGGAGGTAAAACCCACGTACTCTTCGAAGGACCCCTGGCATATTTGATGGGTATGAAATCAGGGGAATGGTTTACGTTTGACCAAAGGTATGCGTACTATCCCTGCGATTTACGAGCTGGGTTTTATCACATGTATTGTTACAGCGACGTAGTTGCACCGCAGATGGTCGGCGACGTTTATGCGCCACTTTTGAGAACGATTGATGTAAAAGGAACGTTCGGTGAAATCGTCACACAGTATTTCAATCCTGCTTACTATTTACCGGTGTCCAAAAACCACATTGAAAACATTCAGGTGGAGATAAAAACGGATCAAAACAAACCGGTAAAATTTTCATACGGCAAGACTATCGTGACTCTCCACTTTAGACCTAGAACTTGAACCCCAGGGTTATATATATTCCAATCGCCCGCGTCCTCATCATTCATTTTCAGGAGGCTGATCAGCTATCCACACACAAAGTGTTCAAGGCTAAGAGAAAAATAGAGAAAAAGAAAATGGCTCGGGTAGGTTTGAGAGAAGATCCTCACCGATTTGTACAATATTATGAGAGTCAAGTAGGGGGGAATTTGCCGGGGTTTTACGGTGCACCGGTCATGTACGGTCGGGGGATAGGATCTTTGTTTTCTAAATTATTTCGTTTCGTCAGCCCTTTGGCCAAGAAAGGTTTCGAAATAGCTAAACCTCATCTTAAAGCCGCTGCGAGTAACATCGCCTCCAACGCCGTCAAACACGTGATGGAACGGTTCGCCGGTGATCAAGAAGATGATCAAGAGATGAAGCAAGAAGGATCCGGGGGCATTATGGTGTTGTCGCGTAGGAAGAGAAGACGACCCCCCGGAGAACGCATCCCCTCGAGCTTTAATAAACAGCCGTTCGGTAAAAGGAAGAAATCAGTTGCAAAAGGCCGTCGTGTGAAGAAGAAGTCCGTCCGGAGCTCTGATATTTTTTAAGAATATCTTTTCTTTGAGAAAAAAGAAAATGGCTCTAGTACATCAGAAATCTCCAGAGTGTACTCTGGCCGAATTGGATTTATTTTCAGCACCTATGACGCAGCTGTCTATCGATGAAAAAACCTACACGGAAATTTCTCCCCTGTCAGCCATCACCGACGGGGGACCCATTGAGTTTTTCATCCCCGGAGACGGGGACCGGTATCTGGATCTGAACGACACTCTGTTGCATCTCCGTGTAAAAATCACCAACGCTAACGGATCGAACCTAGCTAATGACGCAGCGGTGGGTCTTATCAATTATCCTCTAAATACAATTTTCAGTCAATGCGACGTGACCCTGGGGGATCGACTCATCTCTCAGTCGAGCGCTACCCACCCCTATCGCTGCATGATTGAGACCCTGCTCAACTTTTCACCGGACACACTCTCCAGTCAGTTTACCGGGGGTCTTTTTTACAAAGATACCGCCGGGTCAGTGGACTCTATCGTGTTCGTGAACGGTCCAAATAAAGGGTTAACGAGGAGAGCCGCGTCCACAGCCCGTTCCAGAGAAGTACACCTGCTCGGTCCTCTCCACGGGGACATCTTTTTCTGCGAGAGACTATTGCTCAACTCTGTCGATTTGAGAATTAAACTGACGCGAACCAACGATGCTTTCTGCCTCATGGGGACGCGTGACTCTGCTTTTAGCCTAAAAGTACTGGGGGCTTCCCTATTTGTTAAAAAAGTAGCCGTGTCCCCTGCAGTCAGGTTAGGTCACGCCGCCGCCTTAATGAAGGGCAACGCTCTCTACCCCCTTTCACGCGTTAATGTGAAAACTTACTCTATTCCGGCAAACTCTAGGGTTTGCAACCAGGAGAATCTGTTTCTGGGTAGCATACCAAAGTACGTGGTTCTGGGTATGGTACACCACGAGGCTTTCACAGGAAGACGAGACCTGTCGCCTTTTAATTTCAGACACTATGACATCGAATACCTGGCTCTCTGTCAGGACGGCCGGCAAGTTCCGGCTAAAGCTTTCCAACCCGATTTTAACAACGGGGTGTCCGTCAGAGAATTCTACAACATGTTCCTGGCTACCGGGAGACATCTCAAAGATTTACCCCTGAGTATCAGCCGTGATGACTTTAATGACGGCTACTCTCTGTTTGTGTTTAATCTCAATCCGAGCGATGACAACGACGCACTGTCTACCGTCTCAAACGGAAACCTCAGGCTGGAGTTGAGATTTAGAACACCCCTGCAGCACACCGCGACCCTTATCGTCTACGCCTGTTACGATTCTATTCTGGAGATCAACGCCAAGAGGCAGGTGCTGGTGGACTATTATTAAAAGATGGACAACGTTCAACTAGAGAACCTTCTGCATAGCCTGCTGGGAGATGTGTTTTGCGGGGTGTGGGCGTCCGATCAACTGCCCATGCTGAATCCCTCTTTTAGAACCCCGGCCTACTTTATCGTCAACACACATCCGGCTCACATGCCGGGGGAGCACTGGTTAGCTTTGACGCTGGAAAATGGTGGCATAGCCACCTTTTTTGATTCTTATGGATTTCCGCCGGACTTTGATCACTACCCCCCGAGCATCTTACAGTTTCTGGAAAAACGTTCTAAAAACATTGAGTACCACGACGTTCAGTTGCAGCACCACATGTCGACGGTCTGCGGACAACATTGCATCTATTACCTCTGTCACCGCGCGTGCGGGCTATCTTTTGATCAAGTACTGTCTTTGTACAATGATGATGTAATAAAGAATGACTTCATGGTGTACGACTATGTGAGGAAATATCAGCGCTGTATTAGAAATAAAATCAATGGTCCCTCCAAGCAGGGGTGTTGTTTTTTGCAATGTTTTAAAGATTTTTAAAGTTTTTGAATGAATGACTGTACGCTCGAAAAAATGTTTAATAAACGCTTTATTGGTAAAAGACAAAACTTTGTGTATTACATTTATTCACGATGAAATGTTAATCCAACGCGGGGGGTCATTTGTTCGTCTTCTAGTTTTTGACGGTAGATCCGCAGGTGTTTCAGAGTCTTGAGATCCGATCGCATCCATCTTGAGGAGTCGGTATTGATTACGCGCTTTTGGGTTACTAATTCTGAGAGAGTATTTAAAAAATGTGTCCATCCGGGAGGTTCAGAACCCTCTGATTTTTTCTTTTTAAAAGGAAACAAGAGTCGTTTGAATAGATCGATCATGTGAGACCCTTTTACAACGTTGCCCCGGTACACAAATTCCCCTTTTGTATTCCAAACATCGTGACGGGCGGATAATTTCTTTAAGACGTATTCGGCGTTCTTGCGATCTCGCGGTGGGAGGCTCTGCAACACGTCGTCGATGATGCTATCGGACGTCCGTACGTCCGTCCCAGAATCTGCCTCTGCCTCCGTCTTTGTCAGATTCTCTGTCAGATTCTCTGTCTGATCCTGCTTCACAAAGGTCAGATATCTTTGCAGTAACGCGTTATATTTTTTAATTTTTTCATGAGAGCTCAGCCCCTGCTCGTTTAAGATGGCTCTCATCCTAGCATCCAAATCGTCCTCCGCGACATCTCTGATGGACTGGGAGGGCCGCGTCAGGCGGTTGAGTTGATGAGGGGTGACGAGAAACATTTTTTGGGCCTTTTTCAAAGTCATTTTCGTATCAATCCTCCGACGAGGTTCCCGATCAAAGGTACCACCGCTGAGAGGAGAGGTAAAAGAAATCCGCCCGTCTGCTTCTTTAGAACCTGTTGCTTCCTCTTTAAACTGGTTCTTTTATCAGCCAACAGTTTGATAATTTTTTTCTGTCTCTTCAGTTTTTTAAATTGAGAAGGAGTCAGGGGGACGTTTCCTTTTAGAAGATTTAAAGAAATCTCACACAGTGTCTGGATAAAATCCGGGGAGCTGTGAATAAGAATGTCTCTACGTTTCTTGGGTGTGGCACGGTACAGGGCCTTCAACAGGGGTGCGTTTCTTTTTATACGCGCTGACATGATGATCTACGTCGACGCTCTGGGGATGTAAACGGCCGCTTGCTGGTGAGGAAGTACACCCGTCCTCAGTCTGTACGGATCTGGGCAGACGGGGGTGAGATCCACTATTAAATACCCGTGAGGGTCTTTTGTGGCGTCTTCAAAACTCTCCAAGAAAAATGTCTTTTGTGATGGAAAAATCTGATGAGCCAATATATTCATTTGTAGTTTATCCCGTGGGTTTTTAAACATGACCAAATAATTGCTGTTCAAACTGATGGTGCGACTGTGTTTACCCTGGTGAAACACGGTTTGAGTCAACATCATAACACTCATGTTTCTGTGGTGGCGATACTGTGTAAAAATCTTTACCACTTCAGGATGGTCAGAGGCTTGAAAAATAACATCGTCCAAAATAATCAAATGCTTTTGATCAGGAGGAAACAGTGTTTCATCTTCAAAAGAATCAGGCAGACCTTTGACAAATTTAATGTTTTTAATCATCTTTTGCAGTTCAGTGTACATAGGTTGAAAAGAGGTATAAATCCACACGATATTGTCAGGTACAACATTTATTACACGGTCACAGTTTTCCAATACATTTTTTACAAAATAGGTCTTTCCACACCCGCTCGGACCCACGATTAAACAAGAAAAAGGAAAGATAAACCTAGGATCAAATTCAATTTCCTGCATTTCTAATACCCGAAAGGCAGAGTTGTTCCGTCAGCAAAGAGTCGTCTTTTGTCATACACCACCCTAAATTTTTTATCAAATGACACATTTCTCAATGCAAAACCCTTTTTATCACGTCTGATGCTGTGTTGACGGATCTCGATCGTGTTTCCCTCTTGTTTATTACTCAGGTAACCCTCCACCAGCTCTCTGACACTGTCAAAGCTCACACGCTCACAACATTCCCGGGTCTGAGTGATACCTTTCACACGCATGACGACTTTCTTTTTATTTCGTGTTTGGTACGCGTAACTCTTGGGACCCGCCGCTGCAAACTCTTGAATGCTGTCACCATCCAGTTCATCCGTCAGGTCACCTAAATAGTTACCCAGCTCTAGAGGTTTCTCACCCTCTTTGACCAGATAGATTAAACTATCTGTGTCGATGTAAAACACTCTGTCTTGTAGTTTTTCCAGATAACTGTACAGCTTCAGTCGTGCGTGTGCTGTGGTGAATGCTGCAATAAAAACATTACTCTGTTTACCTGGGGGTTGAACGTACCTGTCGGTGTATTTCCACCTGATGAGAGCTCTGTTGCTGTGGAGAACGGTAAAGTATTCGACTTTGTATTTACCTGAAAACATGTAACTAAAGAATTCTTTAGGATCTGAGACAATGGTGGTTTTAAACAAATTATCTCTCTGTGCAAACTTTCCCCACAAACTGTTGAGACACAATTTAGCAACCTGTCTTTTCACAGGATTGGTCTCGATTTTGCCAGCATCTAAAAGAATGCCCTGATGCTCCTGATAGTCCCTGATGTATTTTTCCCTGCTCTCTCGGTCCGTCGCCTCAGCGGGGTAACCCGAGGCTTCCTGCTTTCCTTTCAAAAAGGTGTGTATGTAGTCGGTAAACACAGTGTCGCTGCTCTTGTCAAAGTGCCAGACTTCTGTAATTTTACCCACCCTGTACCCCACATCCAGAGCTTTGATGAATTCAACGGTGACCCAGACCCCCGTCAGAGCTCTGCCCTCATCGTCGTGTTCGCAGGGGCCACCCTCATTGTTAGTTTCGGCACAGGTGCGACACAGTGTAAAGAGTAATTTACCTCCCTCACTTTTGTGCGGTAACACGGGGAATAAAAGACCTCGAGGAGGATACACAGTGGCTCTGATGAAGCCGTAGTAGCTGCGTGGGTCCTCGAAATCTTTGTAGATGATCACGGGGTGACCAAAGGGGTAAGAGCAAGTACTGTTGACAAACGGGTACAGTGAGGTGACATCAACATAGTGGATGGTTTCATCGGGCGCTGCCGTGTGTCGCAGTTTTAAAGCGCTCGTTCTACCTCCGAAAAGTGCTTTTCGGGGGTTGAGAGGCTCAGGAGCGTTAAAGCAACGGAGAAATTCTTTAACCTCCGTGCATGTTGTTTTCATCTGGTTCCACGTGCGTTCTCTCATGACTACAACACGAACCCCATGTGTGGTCTGTAGCTCACTCACCCTCTTCTCACTTTTGTAGTGCAGTTGACCAAAGGTGACGCCTCTCATATCGCACTGTACTGTGGGATCAAAGCAACTGGGACAGCCGTGGTAAAAACATCCATGAAATTCCCAGACATGTTTTACACCGTCAATCTCAGCATATCCGTCTACGAAAAATGCACCAATCTGTTTTTCACCCATGTTTAGAGCATGCTGTATAAAGATTTTTTCTTTGTGCATCAACCATTCTAACCATTGAACCGATGCGCTAGAGAATCTTTTGCTCTGATTCAAATAGTTGTGCGGGCAGGGGATAGCCAGAGTGTTAGGAGTCAGATAATTGGTGCGAAACACCTTCATACAGGCTCCGGCTATGGCGATAGAACCAAAAGGGTCTACCCCCGTCTCACCTAGGAACTGATCTCTAAATTTAAGACTGCCCTGGGTGAGAATGTCAACATCATTTTTGCAGTACAGCGAGGCCTCCTTTTTGAAGTCAAAGGTACCGCGGCTGACCTCGTTGTACCACGGGTCAAATTCTTCCCGTTCGCGCACCGTCATGCGATCTACGTCGTAGTCGGACGGAACGGGATAGGGCCCCACGTAATTGAGGTGAATTTCTGAGCTAAATTTGTGTGGGAAATACCCCTTGGTCTTGTCAGTGAATCCTAAGGCTTTGGGCATAGCGCTGAGACGCATGGGGAGAAATGACAGGGAATCTATGAATTTGAGACCATAATGGGATTCCTCAAAACTGAGGATTTTACTCCCGTTCATCAGAATCTGTTGTGGCGTCACATCCAGTTCCAACATACCTTTTAACACCAGATAACTGTCAAACCCCTTGGCATTATGGGCTATAAAGATGTTCTGTTTGTATCGTGGCTTCCTGAAATGCAAAATAAACATTTTAGCACAGTCAAGACCATAAAACGCCTTCTCTTCACCTTTGGATGTTTTTGTATGCACTAAAAAAGGAACATGCTCTCCATTTTGACCCACAAATGTTTCAAAATCATAAAAAACCAAATCAGGATGTGAGATGTCTGGTTGGAGGGTAGGAATGTAACAACTATGATCGACTTTAGAGTCGCTCTGCAGTTTTTCACCACAGATTTTACATTTTTTCACCGCACAGCGATGCTTTGCATCGTCTAACGACAAATTGACACTGTAGTATAGTTCGCATCGTGCGCATTTTTTGATTTGGTCGCAGAGGCTGGACTTTCTGCTTGAACCGACCAATTTGTGTCTGGTGAAACAAGAGGGTGAGCGACACGTTCTGTTACAGTCAGAGCAAACCACTGTGTTGAACCCTTCTGTGGGGCAGGCAGGATCGTTGCACACTGCGCAGTAACCTTTACAAAAGTGGGTATAGGGGTGCTTAAAAGTCTTGTAACAATAATTACAGACTGACGACCCCAGGAAGGCTTTGAGATTTTTTATCCCATAATAGTGATTTTGTAGTAAAAAGAGAAACAACTGATTGGAACGATCAGAGAATTTTGTCTCATAATGTGAGAGGGGTTTACTGTGGCATGTTCTGTAAAACACAACAATTTTACACCCCAGAATATTTTCAAATTTACCAATGTCACTGAAAGTGACGGGGGTCTCATCATTTAAACCAGCCTGATGCTGCAACTTCCTCGCAATATCAAGGCATTCTCTTTCAGTAAGTTTCGGGTAGATAACGTGAGCTAGACTGATGGCGAAGCAAAGCTGGTTGTCTCTGTTGTCTACGATAAATAAGTGACGTCTTTTTTTGTCAATGATTTCACAGTCTAGAGTTTTCTCCATCTTACGTTTGGCACCTCCTCCTGGGTTCTGCACCACGTGAAGGATGAATTCTATATTCTCATCCGATGAAATGATACCGTTTGACTGCACAATCCGATCTAGCATTCCATTAAAAGCCGGTAGAATATTTTCACCTTGTTCATCCACAGCAACTGTAACATGATTGTGTACGTTTTCACCCACCACCTCCAACTGTATTAAATCATTGCGACTACTATGTTGTCTGGCAACATCCACCAATTCGCTGATAACCCGTTACATCTCGATAGAATGTTGCAATGTCAGGCACATTTCCCCGAGTGGGAATGTTAAAGGAGCGTCTTGTTCTCCATGTGATAAAATCATTAAAAAACCTCTCACCCCGCTCAGGAGAGAGATCGGATGGATTTTCTCCTAGCCCTCCTCCCCCTTGCTGAGGAGAAAGATGGGCTGAGGGGCTGCTCTCTGACCCCCCTTCTCCTGGCCTCTCATCCTGTTCAGGAGGGGGGTTAGGAAGAGCCGATTGTGTCTCGGCTGAATCCGTCTCTGATCTGATTGTTACCGCGTGTAAGACATGATCACTTTGCGTGTGGAGAGCTGATGAAGGAGAATGATTTTCAAACTCTACTGCATTAACTGCATTAAGGTTTTCGAGGGCATCATTTATGAGTTGTAAGGTGTCAAGTTCTAGGACGTTTTCATTTTGCTCTGTAAAATGTAAATTTATTGGAATGGAGATTGGAATTTCACTTAATTGATCAACAGCTATTTGTAAAGCATTCGGTACTTGATTAAAATATTCAACATTGAAATCCTCATCACTTAATTGATCAACAGCTATTTGTAAAACAATCGGTACTTGATTAAAATATTCAACATTGAAATCCTCATCCATATCTTAAACAAAAGACAGAAAAAGGAAAAAAAAAAATTACAGCTTTTTCAACACTGTTTTAGTACACCTTTGGTTACAATTGGAGGAAACAATATACCGTATGACATTATTGAAAATCTCCAGCACTACCTTGTCTTGGGGGTGTTGGGAATGAATGTAGCAGCCTGTATCCTCAGCCCTGTCAAAGAGCGGATCAGGAACGCTCTCGTGGTGCTCGTGCTGTTGTTGGGAATGATCGTTGCCCCCCGTATCCCCCTCGACCCTGTTGAAGGACGGTTCAGGACCGCTCTCGTTTAATCTCAACCCTGAATCTGTAATTAGATGAGAGATGAGTTATTTTTTTTTTTTTATATATTATTATTATTATTAGTCAAGAAGATATAGTATAAAATATACCATCAAACAATCTCCTGACAATGTTAGACTTGTGTCTCTGGTTCCTACGTCTCCTTATCGGCCTCGCAGGTTCGAAAGGATCTGGTGAAAGCGAGAGTGGAGCTGCCGTGGGTCCCGCTGTAAGTACAGGGGTCAGAGTGGTACACGCTTGCCGTATTCTACGTCTCCTCGCAGGGGCAGAAGGTTCACGGGAGGGTGGAAAGGCCGTGGGAGTCACAGTGCTCAGAGAGGCGCACGTTTGAAGGTTCTGTTTTGATGGTTCTGTTTAGACAGAGGGGAAAATCGTTAAAATACAAATCATCAAAACGGCACATATTTTGTATATACTTCTAATCACAGATAAATATATTACCTTGTACAGTCGACTTCGGTCCTCCTGGCTGTCTCACACGTCTTCTGGAGAGTTTGTTCGTCTGCTTACTTGAGTCAGTCCCATGTTGAAGTGCCGAGGTTTCCCTCTCAATCTCAATTTCACCAATTTCAGATACACAGCAATTTGTCCCCTGCACGGGGGGTGGGGTTTCAGAACACAGCAATGCTTTTACTGCTTTTTCAGTTTCTTGGTTGTCTTCGGATACCAATCTTTCAGCCCTGGCTAACAGATCTGAAAAATGTATCATAAAAAGTTATATTTCAGCAATCTATGAACAACTGAGCTGTTCATAAAAAACAAAACAAAACAAAACAAAAAAAAAACTGTATGTAAAATACCAATGTCTGTTTGCGTGAGGGTTATTCCTTCAAACTCATCGGCGCTGACTTTAAAGATACAGAAAGTTACACTTAAAAATCTAGAATAAAAATAGAACAACTTTCAGGTTAAAAAAGATCACGGATTGCTTACCAGGATAAATTGGCATATGGTGAACCTCTACTGTAACTTCTAAAACACAGTTATTCGTAAATAGTAGTTAATCATTAATAGTTCATTCATTAATAGTTTTCTAAAACTATTTAGAAAACTACAGAGAAAAAGTTTGGGAAGAATTTGAGGCTTACCGGTAGTCATCTTTGCAGCCATCTTTGTTTGTTACACGCGCTCGCAGACGGTGAAGCTTCCGATGAAGTTCTGGAGGACTGAGCTAATGACTGTGAGATGATCATGTATATATTCGCTTTACAATGCTTGGCGAGAAGGAAAAAAAAAAAAAAGTTGATTGGCGCCGAAAAGTCTGATATTGACGACTGCCCCGGTGGACCAACTGGTGGTGATGTAGCTCCCATGGGGATAAGTCCCTACACGGGAACTCTACCAAACAACAGGTTCAGGCGATATAACTCATGTTAAGAATGTTTTTCTCCAGGAGGGCCTCCAGGTCTCCAGGGGATTTAAGCTTCTTCAGTTACACACCTCGGACACCGGAAGACAACGTAGGCCCCTAAATTTCTTACTTGAGGCCACCAACTCTTTTCTCTTTTCTTCTGAACCACAGTGTTAGGGTTCTAACAGTCTAACTTTCTCCAATAGTTTTCTCTTCTCTAGTTTTCACAAATGTTTCACAAAATGTTTGTTCTGTGGAAGGTTTCTGTTCTGTGTTGTTTCTTTCTTCACAGCCTTCTTCAGTCACACACACCATTCCCGGTTTGATCAGTTTCAACACACCCCAGTCATTGGAAGACATTGTAGCCGACAACATAGGCCCCTCAGTGGAAGATTCTTCACGCTGATAGAGAATCAACTCCCCCGTCTTGTAACGGAACACATACCCAAAACTCCCTGTTTGACTATAAGGCTCCAAAGACCATTCTTGCTGCAAAGGCTCAGAAGGTGACGCCTGAGAACGCTGTACAAACACCGTGGATTTTTCAACTACTTTTCCACACAATTCTCTTATAACGGTCACAGCCGTCTCACCAATCACGGATGTAGAACTACTCATGTTGCCCACAGATGGATATGCCAGGACTATGGCAAAACTGATTTGTAACTGTTTTGTAACTCCCGCCATTCCTTATTAAAAACAGGTGGGCAAGGGAGAATGGCGGGAGGCGGGAGGCGGGAGGGAGAAAGGGAGGTGGAGGGGGGGGGGGGGGGGGGGGGACAGATGTGGGCGGGTTCAGGGAAAGGTCAACCTGTCACTTTGACAAGAAGTGGTCCATTTCTTCTCTTACAGGGGTCAGAGTGGTACACGCTTGCCGTATTCTACGTCTCCTCGCAGGGGCAGAAGGTTCACGGGAGGGTGGAAAGGCCGTGGGAGTCACAGTGCTCAGAGAAGCGCACGTTTGAAGGTTCTGTTTTGATGGTTCTGTTTAGACAGAGGGGAAAATCGTTAAAATACAAATCATCAAAACGGCACATATTTTGTATATACTTCTAATCACAGATAAATATATTACCTTGTACAGTCGACTTCGGTCCTCCTGGCTGTCTCACACGTCTTCTGGAGAGTTTGTTCGTCTGCTTACTTGAGTCAGTCCCATGTTGAAGTGCCGAGGTTTCCCTCTCAATCTCAATTTCACCAATTTCAGTTACACAGCAATTTGTCCCCTGCACGGGGAGTGGGGTTTCAGAACACAGCAATGCTTTTACTGCTTTTTCAGTTTCTTGGTTGTCTTCGGATACCAATCTTTCAGCCCTGGCTAACAGATCTGAAAAATGTATCATAAAAAGTTATATTTCAGCAATCTATGAACAACTGAGCTGTTCATAAAAAACAAAACAAAAAAAAAAATAAATAAATAAAAAACTGAGTTAATCATTTAAAAGAAACTATACCAATGTCTGTTTGCGTGAGGGTTATTCCTTCAAACTCATCGGCGCTGACTTTAAAGATACAGAAAATTACACTTAAAAATCTAGAATAAAAATAGAACAACTTTCAGGTTAAAAAGATCACGGATTGCTTACCAGGATAAATTGGCATATGGTGAACCTCTACTGTAACTTCTAAAACACAGTTATTCGTAAATAGTAGTTAATCATTAATAGTTCATTCATTAATAGTTTTCTAAAACTATTTAGAAAACTACAGAGAAAAAGTTTGGGAAGAATTTGAGGCTTACCGGTAGTCATCTTTGCAGCCATCTTTGTTTGTTACACGCGCTCGCAGACGGTGAAGCTTCCGATGAAGTTCTGGAGGACTGAGCTAATGACTGTGAGATGATCATGTATATATTCGCTTTACAATGCTTGGCGAGAAGGAAAAAAAAAAAAAAAAAAGTTGATTGGCGCCGAAAAGTCTGATATTGACGATTGCCCCGGTGGACCAACTGGTGGTGATGTAACTCCCATGGGGATACCTCCCTACACGGGAACTCTACCAAACAACAGGTTCAGGCGATATAACTAATGTTAAGAATTCTACTCCTGGAAACTCTGGGAACCACAAGTAGACCAGCATTCTGAGAGCGGAGCGGTCTATTGGGCTGATAAGGTATCACTAGCTCCTCCAGGTAGGATGGAGCTAGACCTCTGAGGACCTTGTAGGTCAAAAGAAGGGTTTTAAAAATTATTCTAAATTTAACGGGCAGCCAATGAAGCGACGCCAGTACAGGAGTAATGTGATCTCTTTTGTCAATACCTGTCAGAACTCTGGCTGCAGCATTTTGGATCAACTGGAGGCTTCTTAAAGAGTTGTTTGGACACCCTGATAATAAAGAGTTACAGTAGTCCAGCCTGGAAGTAACAAATGCATGGACTAACTTTTCAGCATCATGCCGCGTCAGCAGTTTCCTGATCTTTGTGATGTTCCTCAAGTGAAAAAAGGCACTTCTAGAGACTAATTTAATGTGTGAGTTGAAGGAGAGATTTTGATCAAAAGTTACTCCGAGATTCCTCACAGAGAGACTAGATGTTAATGAGATACCATCTAGAGTGATCATGTGATCTAATCTATCCCTGAGAGGTTCAGGACCAAACACCATGACCTCAGTTTTTCCTGGGTTAAGGAGGAGGAAATTTGAAGACATCCAGGACTTTATGTCTTTAAGACAGGTCTGGAGCTTCACTAACTTCTCTGTCTCCTCGGGTTTCATGGATAAATAGAGTGTCATCAGCATAACAATGAAAATTTATCCCATGCTGCCGAATAACGTTCCCTAAAGGAAGCATGTACGATGTGAAGAGGATTGGTCCGAGTACAGAACCTTGAGGAACTCCATGGCTAACCCTACTGTATGAGGAGGGAACACCATGGACATGGGCAAACTGGTATCTATCAGATAAGTATGATCTAAACCAGTCTAGTGCTGTCCCTTTAATCCCAATCACATGTTCCAGTCTCTGTAACAGGATGCTGTGATCAACTGTATCAAAAGCAGCACTGAGGTCCAGCAGAACCAGCATAGAGACCAGTCCATGATCGGAAGCTATAAGAAGTGCTGTTTCTGTGCTGTGGTGAGCTCTAAAGCCTGACTGAAACATCTCAAACAGGCTGTTCCTCTGCAGGTGCTCCAGTAACTGAGTCACCACAACCTTCTCTAGAACTTTAGAGATAAAAGGAAGGTTGGATATTGGCCTATAATTTGCTAAGACATCAGGATCCAGTGATGGTTTTTTAAGCAACGGCTTAATCACTGCCACCTTGTAGGACCGGGGTACATAACCTGACACTAAAGAACCATTGATCTGGTCCAGGATAGAACTGCCTATCAATGGTAAAACATCCTTCAACAGGTGTGTTGGGATGGGATCTAAAAGACACGTGGTGGTCTTGGATTTCTGAATTAGCGATGACGCCTCAGAAAAATATATAGGGCTGAAGGAGCTTAAGGGCTCGTTGGAGACCCCGTATGTTCCCACAGTCGGCACATCTGGTGATGGTCCAGTTGTTGGGATGGCCTGGTTAGCTTTCTCTCTGATAGCTAGAACTTTATCAGTGAAGAAGCTCATGAAGTCTTCACCACTCAGGGAAGAAGGGATACGTGGATCTAAAACACTGTGACTCTTAGTTAATTTGGCCACAGTGCTGAAAAGAAACCTGGGGTTGCTCTTATTTTCCTCAATCAAAGAAGAAAAAGAAGCTGTTCTAGCCTTTGCGAAGGGCCTTTTTGTAAACTAATAGACAGTCTTTCCAGGCTACATGGTAGCTGTCTATTTTACAAGAATGCCACTTCCTTTCCAGTCTTCGCACTTTCTGCTTGAGGGTCCTGATATGTGAATTATACCAGGGGGCACACCTCCTCTGATTTACTATTTTCTTTTTCAGGGGGGCAACAGAATCAAGTGTGATTCTCAGTGAGGTTGCTGCACCTTCAGCAATAGAGTCAACCTCAGCAGGGCTAAGATTATAATGACTGATCCCTGGGGAAACACACGGTGGTCCTGGGATCAGCACAGGGATTACTTCCTTAAACTTAGCTACAGCATTATCTGAAAGACATCTGCTATAGTAAGACTTTGTTCTGAGCATAGAAGAATCCTTAATCATAAATGTAAAAGTGATCAAAGAATGGTCTGACAGGACTGGGTTCTGAGGGAACACTGACACATGTTCTACCTCAACACCATAAGTCAGGACTAGATCTAAGGTGTGGTTAAAGCTGTGAGTTGGTTGGTTTATCTGCTGGAGGAAACCAACTGACTAAAGTAATGAAATGAAGCCATTTCTAAAGCTGTCATTTATAACGTCCATATGGATATTAAAGTCTCCAATGATAATGACTTTTTCCGTTCTAAGGACCAAGTCACATAAGAAATCAGAGAACTCAGACAGGAAATCTGAATGTGGCCCAGCAGGGGCCCATATACAACTACAAACAGAAGTGGCTTTTCTGTCCTCCAGTTCAGATGAGTGATGCCAAGAGTCAGGCTTTCAAATGAACTGAAGCTATGTTTTGGTCTGGGATTAATTAATAACTTGGAGTGATAGATTGCTGCCACTCCCCCTCCTCGACCAGTAGCACGTGAAATATGATAATTAAGATGGGTAGGAGGAGTAGATTCATTTAAGCTCACATACTCCTCCTCCTGAAGCCAGGTCTCAGTAAGACAAAATAAATCAATGTGATGATCCGCTATCAGGTCGTGCACTAACAGGGATTTACACAAAAGAGATCTAATATTTAACAGTCCACACTTAATTGTGATATTAGTTTCTCCAACTTGTGCTTCAGTATTAATTTTAATAAGATTTTGGTGATTGACCGCTCCCCTGCTCTGTGCTTGGTGAACTTTTAACCGTGGAACAGAGACTACCTCTATAGTTTTAAATATGTCATTGTTGGCAGATGAGGGTTCTAAGGAAGCAGCAGAGAGGTGTGTAAGACTACAACTCTGCATCCTGGTCTGGACCCTGGATTGTCAGGTCACTTTGGGTCTAATAAAATTAGCCAGATTACTAGAAATGAGAGAGGCACCATCTCGTGTGGGATGGACACCGCCTCTCCTAATCAGACCAGGTTTTCCCCAAAAGGTGCTCCAATTGTCTATAAAGTCTACCTGGTTTTCGGGGCACCACCGTGAATCACAGAATCATCATCACCAGGAGGTGTTTGTAACATCACTGTTTCACATTTCTCCTCTTTTCGCTCGTTTCATCAGGTTCAGATATCTTTGCAGCAACGCGTCATACCTTTTGATCTTATGAGGATCACCCTCATTTTAATGTCCAAATCATCCTCAACTGAACGTCTGATGGTCTGATCTGAGCGAGTCAGGCAACTCAATTGTTACGGTGAGAGGAGAAACATTTTTTTGCATTCTTAATTTTTGCATTCTTTGAATGATTTCGCCCAAAAGACCTCCTACCATGGGTAAAATGGTGGAGAGGAGCGGCAGGAGAATTCCACCTGTCTGCCTCTTTAGCGTCTGATGTTTGCGCTTGAGGCCTTTATCCGCCAACAGCCTGATAACTTTCTTCCAAGATTAAATTATTATATTGAGAGGATGATAGGGGGATGTTACTCTTCAAAACATTCAAGGTTATCTCGCACAGTGCCCGGATAAAGTCGGGGGATCCGTGGGTCAGTTTTTCTTGGCGTTTCCGCGGGGTAGCGTAATACAGAGTTTTGATCAGAGGGGCATTTCATTGGATCCGAGTTGACATCCTGTCTCTCTCTCTGTTTTAGGAATGTAAACCACAGGCTGTTGACTACTTTAGGATGATTGGAAGCTTGAAAAATAACATTGTCTAGGACAGGGGTCGGCAACCCAAAATGTTGGAAGAGCCATACTGGACCAAAAAAACAAACAAGAAACAAATCTGTCTGGAGCCACAAAAAATTAAAAGCCTTATATAGGGCTTATAATAAAGGCAACACATGCTGTAAGTGTCTATATTTGCTGTATTAGCCTACTTTCCAAATGACAAATACATAATGAGCATTGATGATTAAATGTTTATTTTCCCTGCAGCTCATCCTGGAGAGAATGATGCACCATGTGGCTACACGATGGTGCTTTGAGCTTAATTTTCATTCTAATGAGATGTTGAAATTAAATATTTATTATACACATTTATACAGCATTGGAAAACTTTAAGAACGTGTTCGTCACGTTTTTCCTCCTACAGAAATTATATTAAAAGAATTTCCATTTTCATATTTTTGAAAAAGCTCCAGGGAGCCACTAGGGCGGCGCTAAAGAGCCACATGCGGCTCCAGGGCCGCGGGTTGCCGACCCCTGGTCTAGGATAATCAGATGAGTTTGTTCTGATGGAAACAATGTTTCATCATCAAAATAATCAGGGAGTCCTTCAATAAATTTAATGGGTTTAATTACCTTCAACATCTCATCATACATGGGTTGATATGAAACCATCACATGTTCAAATTGTTCCAAAACAAGTTTTACAAAAACATTTTTCCACATCCGCTGGGTCCGATAATCAGGCAAGAAAATGGCAGTTTAAGTCTAGAGTCAAAGTCCAAAAAGGTAGAGTCATCCTGTCAGGAAAGAATTATCTCTTGTCGTACACCACCCTAAACCTTTTCTGAAATGAAGAGGTTTTTTTTAGATGAAAATCATGTTTATCACGCACAACGTTCTGATGAGGTGTTTCAATCATCCCCTCCTGCTTTCCCTCCAGATAGTCACCGACCAGCTCCTTCATGCTGTCAAAGTTGACCAGTGCACCGCATGCGCAAGTCTGTGTGATCCCTTTGGCCTGCAGCACAGTCTTTCCCGCCTGTGTCTGAATGCTATCACCCCCCAACTCATCAGTCAACTCACCCAGATAGGCTCCTGTCTCCAGAGGAGCCTCCCCATCCCGCACAATGTAAATGAAACTGTCCGTGTACAAGTACAAGACCCTCTCCTGCAGCTTCTCCAGGTAGCCGAGTATTTTCAGACGTGAAGGCTGCAATAAATACTTTTTTTTTTTTACCTTGCTGGGCAATACCAGGCACTCCTTGTGAAACTTCCACTGCACCATGGCAATCTCCTAAGACAGGAATGAAAAGTAGTCAATCTCACATTTCCCTCAGAACAAAAAATCTGTCAGTTTGGGCATGGATGCACTTTTTTTCCAAAACAGAAGGGATCGCATCAGGATCATATGAAAACTAATGTTGCAATCACATTTTGACTTTACTGATGTTTGCTCGTCAACTAAACTGGAACAGGTACATAGGTAGTGACGTCACGTCCATGACGCATCGTGAACAACATTACCCTCTGCAGGACAATGAGTAAGGAAGCATATAAAGTTATCACGTTTAACAGGATGCACTTTTTTTAAATTTTTAAAAGTGAATGCAACATGATCATATGAAAACTAATGTTGCAATCACACTTTGACTTGATTGATGTTTTGCACTTCGAGGTAACGTCAGTTAGGGCATGGATGCACTTTCTTTCCAAAACAGAAGTGATCGCATCAGGATCACATGAAAACTAATGTTCCAATCACATTTTTACTTTATTGACTTTTACTTGTCGAGGAAACATCAGTTTGGTCATGGATGCACCGAGCAGTGTTAAGTAAGTAGTCCATGGTAAGTAAGGTAAGGGGGTAAGTATGCAGCCCCCCGTGTCCCAACTTTAGGGCAGTACAGCGAGTGTGGTGGTTCAGGGTGTCAGAACCTTAAATGTGACCTAGTCTTTTATGGGGTTTAGCCTCACACATGCAACACTCCATTTTGCATTACATGCATTATTAGTAAGAGAATCTTCAAAACTACATTGTCCCTCAGCTTAAACGTAGAGACTGAGATGTGGATAAAATGCCAAACTACAGAGTCCGCCAAAGTTAAGTCCAGATATAGGTAGCATGCTTCGTAAGTCTGGCCTCGATTGGCTGGTAGCCAATATAGACAGGAGTCTCACGCAGAGTTTTAGGCCTATCTGCACAGGCTTAGTTGTAAAGAGTAAAGGGCCTTCTGCTGTGAGCAAAAGGTCTCTTTATGAGACGATTGAGAATTATCATAAGTGAAGGAAGAATCGCAACTGAACTATATGAAGTAAAGCATGGTGTTTGGTTTGTCATATTTGCAAGTTTGAAGAAAGCAAAACTAAGTTTAAAGAAAGGAGTCAGTTTGTCCTATTTGTTTTACGTTTGGATTGAAGTGAGCAAGGAGTAATTATTAATTATATCCACAATTACCACTCCCCTGGATGGGAAGCCTGCATTGGTGGACTACTATTGTTATGCTAACCTGTGTGAACTGTCACAGGTGCGGGCAAACTCGCCATTGTATCCTCCCTCACTCCGCGCACCTGGGGCGAATCAGTAATTACAAGCCCTTTTAGTTCCCTGCGCTACGCTGCCTCCCTGCCAGATTGTCCTCTGTGTTTCCACATGACTCTCCAGCGTTTTCCTGCCTGCCTGTTTTCCTGGTTCCGACCCTACCTGTTCCTGACGACTCTGTTCTGCCTGTTCCCTGGTATATCATGTCTGCCTTCTGTTCCTGATAATAAAGCTGTGTTCAACCGAACTCTGGTGTCGCTCTTGGGTTCTCGTCTGCTGCCTGACAGTACAATCTGGCCAGCAATGAACCCAGCGCACAACCCGTTCCCGCTTGACCGTCTGGAGTGGATTGAGGGGATCCTGTAGTGGCATGAGAAGGAGATGGCGGCTGCCGCCGCGGAGGCAGACAAGCAGGCGTTCGCGGTGCTTTCCAGTCTGCTCAGCCAACTGTCAGCGTGCCTGGAACCGGTGGCGCCTCCCGCTTCTTCCATACCTACAGTACGTCAACTCCCCTGTTTCTGCATCAGGGTCCCGAACCTCGGGTTGGCGAACCTGAACGATACGAAGGTGATCCGGAGACCTGCGACACTTTCATGGTGAACTGTTCCCTGCTGTTTTCCCTGCAACCTCGCACGTTCACGAAGGAGGTCTGCCAAGGTAGCGTACACCATCTCGCATCTCACTGGACGGTCGTGGCTCTGGGGAACGGCCGAGTGGGAGCGTCAGTCAGAGGTGTGCTCCACCTTCTCCACGTTCGCGGCCAAGCGCCGCCAAGTGTTTGGGCTGGGGACCTCCCGGTCTTCAGCAGGGCGTCGGCTGCTGGTGCTTCGTCAGGAAGAGAGGTCCGTGTCAGACTATTCCATTGACTTCTGCACACTGGCCAGCCAGAGCCAGTGGAGCCCGGCTGCGTTAGTGGATACTTCATGGGCTAGCGGCTTACATCAAGGTGACATTGGTGGCCTTTGACGTTCCCAGCTCCCTGGATGGGGCCATTGATCTGGCGATCCGGGTCGATCTGCGGGCTCAAGCCCATCAGCAGGAGAGACTCAAGGTGAGGCACCTTGCGGTGTCAGATGAGTTGCCGGCAGAGGCCGCTCCTCGGCCAGCAGCACCTTTTGGAGAAGAGGAACCTATGCAGCTGGGCCGCACCTCTCTCACAGGAGAGGAGCGCAGGTGGCGCTGTCAATCCAACTCTGCCTCTTCTGCGGTGGACAAGGTCATTTCGTGCCGACCTGTCCAGCTAAGAGCCCTGACTCACCCGTAACAGGGGGAATACTGGTGGGTCCTATTGCGTCTTCCCCCCAACAACCCCGCCTCTCGTTTCAGGTTTGCTTCCTGCTTCCCGGGGGTCCACATGACCTAGCTGCCCTCGTTGACTCTGGTGCGGACGCCTGCCTGATCGGCGGAGAGGTGGTCCAGCAGCTAGGTCTCGGACGCGAACCCCTGGAATCGGCTGTCCCAGCCCAGGCGTTGGCCTTCCGACTGCGCGATTGACCTCCCGGGGACTGCTCCGCACAAGGGGAGACTGTACTCCCTATCGCAGCCAGAATGCAAAGCTATGGAGGAGTACATTACCAGTTCTCTGGTGGCCGGGCTGATTCAGCCATCCTCCTCTCCCACAGATGCAGAATTTTTCTTTGTAGTGTAGTATCTGACCCGTTCTATGCAGGCTTTACATCTGTAAGGCCGTAATGTGTTTAGCACCCAGCCTAAGCACCATATTAGGACATGCTCCACATGTGTGTCCTGTGTCGTCTTCCTTTATGTAAGAGGAGCTGCTAAAAGATGACACTGGAGCCTGTGGGCCCCTGGTTGTTCTCCATATGAGGATGTGTAGCATGAAGCATCTTCAAGTATTCCCTTTTTTGGTAATAACTGAACGCTATACCATTGGGTTGGCCATATTGTATAGCGTGAGGTCATCAGTAAAGAATGTGTTTACTCGACTGTATAAGAAGGAGGTGACGATGAAGACACCTCGGAGTTCTTCACCACCGGGACCGCGAAACCTCCCTCGGACAATCTGCAGTGTTCGATTGATACCTGACTGTTCTCTCCAATAAACATCTTTGATAACCAAGTCGGTGTCTGCGAAGATTCCTTCCTCATCAACACATCTCGGCAACCACCAGGAGAAGATTCACAACAGTAGAAAAGAAGGACAAGTCCCTGCACCCCTGGATTGACTACCGGGGCCTCAATGAGATTACTGTCAAGAACCGGTACCCGCTGCCCCTCGTCTCCTCAGCCTTTGAGCTGTTCCAAGGGACGAGGATTTTTACGAAACTGGATCTGAGGAACGCTTACCACTTGGTCCGCATATGGGAGGGTGACGAGTGGAAGACGGCGTTCAACACCCCGGCCGGTCACTATGAATATCTAGTTATGCCGTTTGGATTGACCAACGCACTGGCAGTTTTTCTGGCATTGGTGAACGATATTCTCCGGGACATGTTAGACCGGTTCTTCTTCGTTTACCTGGATGACATCCTGATTTTTTTCAAAGGGGATCAGGGAACATGAGCAACATGTATGAGCAGTGCTGCAGCGGCTACAGGAAAACCAGCTATATGTGAAGGCCGAGAAGTGCCAGTTTCACGCCCCGTTGGTGTCTTTCCTGGGGTTTGTCATTGCCCCAGGGAGCATCCAGATGGACCCGGGGAAGGTCTTGGCGGTCATGGACTGGCCGCACCGTGAGTCCTGCAAGCAGCTTCAGCGATTCCTGGGGTTTGCAAACTTTTACCGGCACTTTATACGGAATTATAGCACCGTGGCGGCCCCACTCACATCCCTCACAAGCACAAAGAGAGGATTTGCCTGGACGCCAGAGGTGGATGCAGCGTTCCTGGAATTCAAAAGGCGGCCCTGCCCCCATCCTGCACCTGCCGGAGTGCAGGTGCAGGATGGGGGCAATTGATGGTTAATTGCCTGCCCATCCTGCACCTGCCGGAGGGGCAGTGTTGTCCCAGAGGGCCCAGGGGGACCAGAAACTGCACACGTGCGTGTTCTTCTCCCACCAGCTGACACCGGCAGAGAGGAATTACAACATCAGGAACTGGGAGCTGCTGGCCGTCAAGCTAGCGTTGGAGGAATGGTGGCACTGGCTGGAGGGAACTGAGCTGCCGTTCATCGTATGGACCGATCACCGGAACTTGGAGTACATCCGAACGGCCAAGAGGCTGAACTCCCGGCAGGCTTGGTGGGCCCTCTTCTGTCGCGGAATTTAGCCGATTCAAGAAGTAAACGATGAATGATTAATGAGTGATTAATGAATGATCTGGAGTGCAGGAGTGGGTTCCGAGGGAACACTGACACATGTTCTACCTCAACACCATAAGTCAGAACTAGATCTAAGGTGTGGTTGAAGCTATGAGTTGGTTGGTTTATCTGCTGGAGGAAACCAACTGACTCAAGTAATGAAATGAAGCCATTTCTAAAGCTGTCATTTACGTCTACACGGATATTAAAGTCTCCAATGATAATGACTTTGTCCGTTCTAAGGACCAAGTCAGATAAGAAATCAGAGAACTCAGAAAGCAACTCTGAATGTGGCCCAGCAGGGGGCTGATATACAAAAGTATATACAAAAGTGGCTTTTCTGTCTTCCAGTTCAGATGGGTGATGTCAAGAGTCAGGCTTTCAAATGAACTGGAGCCATGTTTTGGTCTAGGATTAATTAATAACTTGGAGTGATAGATTGCTGCCACTCCTCCTCCTCGACCAGTAACACGAGGAATATGATAATTAAGATGGGTAGGAGGAGTAGATTCATTTAAGTTAACATACTTCTCCTGAAGCCAGGTCTCAGTAAGACAAAATAAATCAATGTGATGATCCGCTATCAGGTCGTGCACCAACAGGGATTTACACAAAAGAGATCTAATATTTAACAGTCCACACTCACCGTAATTGTGATATTAGTTTCTCCAACTTGTGCTTTGGTATTAATTTTAATAAGATTATGGTGATTGACCGCTCCCCTGCTCTGTGCTTGGTGAACTTTTAACCGTGGAACTCAGACTACCTCTATAGTTTTAAATATGTTATTGTTGGTGGATGAGGGTTCTATGGAAGCAGCAGAGAGGTGTGTAAGACTACAACTCTGCATCCTGGTCTGGACCCTGGATTGTCAGGTCACTTTGGGTCTAATAAAATTAGCCAAGTTACTAGAAATGAGAGAGGCACCATCCCGTGTGGGATGGACACCGTCTCTCCTGATCAGACCAGGTTTTCCCCAAAAAGTGCTCCAATTGTCTACAAAGGCCACCAGGTTTTCGGGGCTCCCGAGAATGCTATGGAGTCCAACATCGTTTTTTCGTAATTGCACACCAACTCTAACAGTAAGTTGAGGAAGGTGGAGAAGGAAGTTTAATTTTTCAGGAAGATTTTGCACTGTAGACATACTGGAGTTACAGGCACACCTGAAACTCGAGTTGTTAAGTGTAGACAAAAAGAAGAAGGAGAAGCATGACAAGCGCAAGTCAGAGTATAAATTGTCACCCGTCAAACCCATTCCCAGATGTTTATCCCATGGTAGAAGCAGCACACCCAAATACAGGAGCTAATGCGCAAACTCCTCGTACTATGTTAGTGTACAGACCATGGACGAAAGAAGAGAGACAGAAAGCTCTGCAAGACATTTCTTCCATAGAGGAGGGACCTGAGGAGTTCATAAGAGCCTTAGAAGGGACCAGATTAAGCCAACACCCGAAATTAGGTTTTGGAAGCTGACACCCAACCCCTGGAACAAGCCTTACGACCACTGTATGAGAGAATCAGAGAGAATTTTGCCCAACGAGCAGACTATGGCAAAATTTCCCAAACGTGTCAGAAAGATGATGAAAGCCCATCAGAATACCTTGACTGCCTGAAACCCATTTTTAGACAGAATTCAGGAATCCCTTGTAATAATGTTGAAGCTGGACCCTACCAGCAACAGCTGAAGCGGGCCTTTGTAAACTTCCCCAATCCAAAAATATGTAGACAAACATGGGATCCATCAGAGCACTGGCAACATTACACAAGCCCTTGACTATGCTCTACATGCACATAATCTGATAAAGAAAGGGAAAGATAACATATTTCCCTTAGACACAGAAGACATGATAGTCGCATATGCTAGACCCCAACCTCACAGACAAAGAGGAGGATCCAGAAGGAGCACGACGGGAAGGGAAAGAAGTCGTGGACCTCCAGGCGGGGAAGGAGGCAGATCAGGAAATGATGACACCTGCTGGAATTGCAGAAAAAGGGGACATTTCGCCCAAGACTGCAGGGGAGGAGACAAAAGACCTCACAATCCAAACTCTCAGGACTGACAATTGTCAGGACAATGTAATAGTTGTCCAGACGATGTGGAAGTTAGCGAAAATGAAAAGGTAAACGACAAAGACAAAGACACGACAGAACAGGAAACCACACCCTCTCATGACGTAGTTGATCTGCAGGCAGCGATGGCGCTGGTAGCAGCCAGTCGACATGAAGACTTGTCATATAGAGAAATAAATTTCAATGGAAAAATTTATAATTGCCTCTGTGACTCCGGAGCATGCAGAACAGTATTGAAAACACCTCCCCCAAGACATACACACTCAGATGTACTATTAAGTGTTAGGTCAGCCTCAGGAGAAGCGAACCTCCTAGCACTTTCAAGACCCATTGAGGTGACTGATGTACATTCAGGCAGAATGTGCAAAAGCCCTATCCTAGTGAGCAAAGACTGCCCCATCAACCTCCTGGGAAGAGATGTGATGAAGAAACTCAGCATATGCATAGTGCCCACAGACACAGGAATGAAGGCCGTTCTAAAGGAGGAGCAGAAGGACTCTTTCGTGATGCAGGGAAAAGGGACCCCTCACTACTACTGGACTTTGGACCTGGGACCAGCACCAATGGCTAGGGAGCTGCTCAGAAAAGCCAGACAACATCAAAAGGCTAAAAGCGTCAAATACATGTCAGACACAGACCTACATGTAACCATGGAATACAAGCAGACCCCAGGGCCAGACCCACTGTATGAAAAGATATTTCACAGAAGGAGGAGTCAAGCGATCACCATACAACACCTGTATGTGAACCCTGAGACAGGAGAAGCATATTAAACCTGCATATTTCCCCGTCAAAAAACCCACAGGACAAATGGCAAAGTCTGTCAGGATTCACATCAGCAGCAAAAAGAGGAACATATGTAAACATGCCAGACACAGAATGGAAGCAAGATCCAGGAACAGGTGTGCTCAGACTCGATCTGTACTGGAGAACTAAGGTGGAGCCAAAGACACACCTTGACAGCTCAGACTGACAGGAAGTGATGGTGAGTGAGGAACTCAGCCCTGAATTACAAGAGGTTCCTTCTGGGCTGTGGTCCACCTCATCCACAAATGTGGGACTAGACAAAGGACTAGCCCCCTACCGAGTTAAACTGAAATCTGACAGACTACCAATAGTGCGTCAGTACCTGTTAAGAATTCAGTCAGTGATACAAGACATGTTGAAATCAGGTATATTGATTGAAGCCCCAGACGCAGTATGCAACACACCCATTTTTCCTGTAGAAAAGGCACACACAGCAAAGTAGAGAATGGTCCAAGATTTAAGGCCATTGAATGACCTTGTGGAACATGCAGTACCAGATGTTCCAAATCACACAATTTGTTAAACTCACTCACACCAGATAAGAAATTTTTCACTGTGATTGATCTGAGTAAACCCTTACACCAAGTGTAGCCCAGGCTTCATAAACTGTATCAGGAAAAACAAGATAATTGAATACTTTAAAATTTTAAGTTGTGTTTACAATATGCATGATTAGGTATTAAAAGATGTTCGGCGATCACAGGGTTAATTGCCTGTCTCTGCGCCGATGCGTCATGACGTCACAGCCAACCTGGGAGCAGTTACGTACAGCGCACACCAAAACGAGAGACTGCTCCAACTGGCTAACAAAAACTTTCATTTAACTTTCGATAAAAGTTATCGAAAACCGAGCGAGTGGTGGGAATTCACCGTCGGCGGAACCCGTGGACTTCTGTTTTCATGTTGACTGCTCAGCGGTGAGTTTATTGTGTGTTTTAAAGAAAGTTGGCGTCGGGTGAAAGTGGATTAGCTGCAAAGCTAATGCTACCAATTAAGCTCCGCCGTGCTTCGTGGGTGTGGCTAGGCTAGGTGAGTGTGTGTCGGCCGTGCAATGTGCGTGCCCTTCGCGTATCATGTGCGCATCGTGTGTGAGGAAAAAAAAAAAGAATAATTTTTTCATTTTACAGTCAAGATAAGTGACAACAGTTTTTAAGCTATTTTTGAGAGATTTTTATAACCAATTGAATGTGGCCTGTTCCATAGGTCAGGTTTTTTTTTCTTTTGGATGGATTTGATTCGTGCCATGTGGTGTCAAGAGAGACATCGGTGCACCAACTTTTGACCTGGGAGAGTAATGACTGGCAGCACGTAGCCACCAGGCGGCTATCAGACAACTGCTACAGAAGGGATCCGGAGATAAGGACGGCGAGCCAGAGCTGAGGAGAAAGAGCAGCTGTGGTAGGACCGGAGCAACGTGGCGATTAAAGGGCCCCAACGAAATAAAACTGAGCTCAGTATAAAAGGAAACACATACTATATTCTATTATTTTTTCTGCGCTCATTTTATTATTTTTCTTGTTGAATTTCTTGTATAATTGCATTGTCTTTGTTTTGTTTGTTAATGACTGCCAATACAGCTCTAAAACTCAGTTGGTGTGGATGATTGTGATATTGATAATCCCTCCTGGGCTCCATGAGCGAATTCTTGAAATTCTGGTACTGGTCCGAATTGTAGATAGAAGCTGATCTTCATGATTACCGCCTGTAGTCTCTTTACGTCAAAGGGGGGTTACACCAGATTCCCAAGGGTTGTTTGGATTCACATTCAAGGGTAAGACGTACACTTACACAAGACTGCCTCAAGGTTTCTCAGAAAGCCCCCATGTTTACACGCAGGCACTGAGATTCTCTGAGTTCATGCAAAGTGCCAAAACACAGCCAGCTGCTATTGTATGTGGACATACTGATAGCTTCAGATACAGAAGCACACTGTAAGGAGATGACTGTGAAAGTGTTGAAGCATCTGTATCACACAGGTCACAAGGCTTCAAAGTCAAAGTTGCAATTTTGTAAGGAAAAAGTCATCTACCTGGGACATTATCTGTCCCAAGAAGGCCGTTCCCTCCTTGAAACACGGAGAGAAGCTATTC
This sequence comes from Takifugu rubripes, assembly GCF_901000725.2. Lineage (NCBI taxonomy): Eukaryota > Metazoa > Chordata > Actinopteri > Tetraodontiformes > Tetraodontidae > Takifugu > Takifugu rubripes. The sequence goes on from NW_021821669.1 coordinate 63,233, forward strand.
AGAAAGCTCCAAAACATCAGACATCAGACACTACTCAAAACCATTCACCCTATGCGTAGATTCACAAAGAGGATTCATGAAAGCAGTCCGATACAAAGGGGCTGGTAATCAAAAGTTTGGGGATCAAGACAGGCTGTTGGCATTTTACTCGAAAAAACTGGACCCAGTAGCAGGAGGATTCCCACTCTGCTTACAGGCCCGTGCTGCTGCAGCAGAAGTGTCATGCTTCACACTGAAAGTCCCAAATTCGGTTTCACTGAAACTGTTGCAGACCTCACTCCCCCTTTTGAGCGAGACACTTAAATCTGGTCTCACTGTTGTTGTCACAACCGAACATCACGTTGCAGAAATGTCGACCTTTGAACCCCGGAACTCTGGTCCCTTCTCCAGAAGTTGAAAAACCACACTTTTGCAAAACGGCAATTGAAGAATAAACAAAACCAAGGTCTGACATTTCTCAGAGCCCATTACAGCACTCAACAGTAGTGTTTGTTGACGGCTCCGCCTCAAAAGACGAGAAAGGGCGGAACCAAGTAGGCTATGCTGTAACCACGTCAGATGCAGTGTTAGAAGCTAAAGCACTTCCATCGTCCTGCTCAGCACAAGTGGCAGAACTGTATGCAGTTCTGAGAGCATGCCAGATGTATGAAGGAAAGGAACTTACTATTTACACTGACAGTCAGTATGTGTTTAGGGCAGGGGTGGGCAAACATTTTGATTCGTGGGCCACAATGGGTTCTAACATTTGACAAAGGGGCCGGACCAGGAGCAGATGGATGGATGGAGTGCTTTGGTAACCTCACCTCATTGGAGAAAAAATACACATCTTGGGATATGGAGAAAACATGTGCTTTAATTTCAAATGAAAATGAAGAGAAGCATTACAACAAAATATCTGACTTTGGAATGAGTCTTAAAACACTTAAAATCAAATGAATAAAATGTGCCTTTTTAAAAAAAATTAATAACCATTTCTATTTTAAAGCACTGAAAGTTCTGTTATCCTTCAGGATATCACCATCACTCTCCCCCTGACTGTCTTTTTTCTAGTGGGAAAACACCAGAATTGCAGTGAAAATATAACATTAACAAGGTTTATTCATTTAATTTTTCAAGTTTGGCGGGCCGGATTAAAATGTTTAACGGGCCGCGTGTGGCCCCCGGGCCGTAGTTTGCCCATGCCTGGTTTAGGGCAATACACCACTTTGCAAAAATATGGCATAACGGAGGGTTCCAGACATCACAAGGTCAAACCCTTACACACGCAGCACTTCTGCAGTGACTGCTTAATACAGTCCAGCTTCCTTCTGCAATAGCAGTTTGCAAATGCCATGCACACCAGAAAGATGACTCAGACACCACAAAAGGAAACAACTTTGCAGACCAAACCGCAAAGAAGGCTGCAAAAGGACCTAAACAAGTGTGGGGCGCAGAAGTGTTTCTAGTAGACTTAGACATTTTGAATGACTCACAAGGTTCAGTGTCACATGCAGAACTGAAATAGTGGATGAATAGAGGTGCTCAGAAAAGTGATGGCCTCTATAAAATTAACGGCAAACCGATCCTTCCAAAAAGCATGCACAAAACAGCAGGATTAGTAAGCCATGGACTGACTCAAGTGTGATTTTTCATCTTCTGTACATATAGTCAACCAACACTTCTACACCATAAATTTTTCAGATTTTGCATAAAACTATTGCAGATAATGCATAATCTGTTGCAAACACAATGCACAAGGAAACATAAGACCAAAGAAAGGCAAGTTTCTTGCACCACAATATCCATTCAAGGAAATATACATGAATTTTATTGAACTATCATTATCGCAAGGATGCAAGTATTGCCTAGTGATGATAGATACACTTTCCAAATGGGTAGAAATCTATCCTGCAAAACGCAATGATGCAATCACAGTAGTGAAAAGCCTTTGCAAACATTACATTCCTATCTTTGGCATACCACAGACTGTAAGATCAGACAACGGAAGCCATTTTGTGAATCAAGTGAACAGACTGAAGAAAACCATGGAAGAAACAGGAAGAGCATGGTCAGACTGTCTGTCTCTACACAATCAGGACTAACACCGTTCGAGAGTGCATGGCAGACCTTTCCCTCTTCCTGCAGAGAGACAAAATATCAAAAGCAAACCATGAGACCACCCTAGCAGAATGGATGAGAAAACTGCTAAATAGCAAAGAAGCTCAAATTTCTAGTGGTCTGCCGATAACCTCTGCTTCTGTCCCACAGACAAACCTCAAGCCTGGTGACTGGGTCCTGATCAAGGTCTTGCTAAGGAAGAACTGGAGCTTTCCGCGCTGGGAGGGGCCCTACCAGGTTCTCCTGACCACTCCGACTGCAGTAAAGATAGCTGAGAGACCATCTTGGATCCACAAAAGTCATTGCAAGGCCATCGAACCCCTGCCAGACCCGCCTCAACCGACGGAGTAGCAGTGGAAGTCCGATACAAAGGGGCTGGTAATCAATAGGGTGCCAGCCCGGTGAAGAAATCAGCAGAACCGCTCTCGATCTTTAGTATGGGTCTGGTTCAGGTGGTCCTGGGAGCAATCCTGCTGCTTTTGGGAGTAGCCCCATTCACAGAGCTCTCACCAATGTTGGATTGCAATACCTCTTGTGTGTCACTGCCAATCCGCGTGTTCTTTAAATGAAGACTTCAAGTAAACAAATGCCAATTTCAAAATGTATTTAGCAAATAGAATCAATTCAAGATACAAATATTACAGAGCCCTGGGCCAGTTCATAACCCTACAAACAACAGAGTCAATTGCCAGGGCATGAAGTCTGACAACCTAACTATCCCTTGACCCAGTCTTTTATAGAAAGACATATGTAAATTATTGATGCTAACTCAGTCCAATCCAGTCCTTCTTCTTGGATGACCTCATCTTCTTCTCCCAGCCTCATTTGGTGTTGGTGCAGTCCTTCTTCTCCATTATCTTCCCAGATGGCCAGGTCAGAGGTCATATTCCTGCCGAGGAATGTATCAATCACCAGTAAACTCTGCTGTCACGTTTTACGATGGGGGTCTACCACTTCCTGTCTGAGTATCTCATCTTGGCTCCAACTGTCTAAACAGCATTCATGTCAAGGAAGGGTCAACTAACTTGCTTATGTTTATTCCTACTTACTAAACATTCTACCATTCCTAACTTCTAAAGTGCTTCTAACAGAAAACAGAAACATATGGTACAACACATGATAATAAAATAAAGACAATTCTCTTCAATCCCCCTTTTGGCCTAGCCTAAGCTAGGCCAATACTAACAATTCATTGACCGCTCCCTTTGATGTAATCAAGAATAATAGAAGTTTAATCATGGTGCCATCTTCTTTAGATGTTCCTGGATCTGTCCAAGCGTTTTCTGTGAATTACCTGCTGGGGTACATTGATTCCAGTGATACCAGAGTTAGGGTTAATGTGTTAGGGTGTTAGTATGTTAGGATGTTAGGGTTAGGGTTAACATGTGATGTTCACTCTGCAACTTCAAAGGGACCAGTCCACCTGTTCTCTGACCACTTTCACTTGATGACTCTCAGAAGAACCCACTCAGCTGTGTGTTGAATTCCTGGATCCTCACTGACTGTTGTTACAGAGGTTGCCTGTTGGGAGAAAACAGAGAGTCGTTTTTAGTTGAACAAAATAAGATTTATATTTCATAAAAGTGCTGGGCTGGCCTATGGATTTTCTGCTCCTGGTCCCGGAAAGAGAACACCCCACTCGAGCTCAAAGGGGGTGAATCCTGTTCGGGAGCTAACAGAGCTTCTTACTGACATCAAGGCTATTGGAAGCGCCTGTGTCCATTTCATTCCACTGTGAGCATCTATGTTGCCAATTTTGCTCTTCAGTGTTTGATTCATTCTTTCTACCTTCGCCTAACGCCTTCTCTACTTCTTGTAAATCTTTATTCTTAAAATGAGTTCCATTATCAGACCTAATTCGTTTGGGGAAACCATGTGTCGGATTAATCAAAAATTTAATAACACTTTTTGCATGTTCTGCTTTTACGGGAACCGCCTCTGGCCAGCCAGTGTATGCATCCACTGCCACCAAGAGGTATCGGAACCCATTAATTAACCCATAATAAAATAAAGACAATTCTCTTCACCAACCAGCGAGGGACGAGGAGAGGAGGGGACCCCACCGACAGCCCAACGAGAAAGATGCAACACCAGAGGGGTAACAGATCGTACTCAGTGCAGCAATGGCACAGCTCACTCCTCCGTGCTACGGATATGTGTACCTTCAAACAGCAAGACCACAGTTGTTTTCTCATGGACAGCACTGCGGGGGGGGGGGGGACGCAGTACCATACGGGAACGATTATCTTTGGTACCTGACCAATGATCAGCTGGACACCAGCTGGGGAACACTGAGAGCGGACCCATCAGGACAAGACTGGTCCTCCTACTCAACGACCAAGGCCGCCAGACACCAATGACCACTATTCTACGCAAGGGAGACATCTGCGGGCCTTATGGCTGAGGTTGACTTAAGCCAGAATAAAACCCTAAATCCCAGCGGTCTAGTAGGAGGGTGCTGGGGTTTCTTGGCCTGGGCATGGTCCGCTGAGAAAGATCCTCACTTCGAATTCCAGTTATGTCAACTGCCAAGCGTTAACGACAAAGCAAGCAAAGGTCAGATGTCCACCATAACGAAGTTAAAGGGAGCTATAATTTTGGAAAAAGACACAACAACTGTAAAGCCAAACCCCTTGTTGCTTGCTCGATACTTTAGTGGTTCCTGGTGGTGGGTAAGTGCAATTGCAAGTAGGATAGGGTAAAGATTTTGTAACGTCACCATGCAGAGGCGTGCTTTCCACACCTGCAAGGTATTTCCAATTATCCTCACTCCCAAGCCAGAAAGCAACGAAACCATACTCGAGGTGTTTGCTCGCAAGATCTGGAGGGACAGTTGGTTTTTCACCTAGTGGCCACTGGGCTGCCTGCTACTGTGATCTTGGGCTGTCTATCTGTAAACTAAGAAGTTACCCTGATGGAAAAATTATAATAAAAAAGGAAAAAAAAAGAGAAAACAGAAACCCAAACTGCTGCCTCTGAGTGAAATCCTATCCAACCTTCAATCTTGCAATTCCTTTTCAAGTTGGGAAAAGAAGGCTAAAGAAGTATTTCCAGTCCCACAGTCCAATTCAAGTTGACAGGTGGTTCCACTTCGTGGATAGTCAAACCGTCCTTGGGGCCATTCAGCGAGAATGCTATGGGTTTCAAACATTCTTGTCCAACCGGATTGGTGATATCCAAACCGACTCCAGAGCTGAGGACTGGTGGTGGGTCCCCGGCCCACAAAATGTCGCTGACATGATCACTAGGGGTGCGAGTCCTGAGAGTCTGACAGAACCTTCCATCTGGCAGAGAGGGCCCGATTTCCTGAAAGATCCAATAGACACTTGGCCAGTCAAGTCTGCCAAAGACATAGCAACCACCGCCAGAGAAAACATAAGTAAACTACAAAGAAAAGCTTTTGTAGTTGCCATCACCAAGTCCATGGCAAATGACCCAAAGCAAAAGATGGTGACGTCTCCAGTGGAACCAAGAAGACCATCGGCAGGGTCTGAAATCAAACACTTTGTTGATGCCAAGCGATTCAGCACTCTCACAAAACTCATCAAGCGCTAGTCTGGAGGGCTGCTAAGAACTTCTTGAGCTTTTTAAATGACTTTGAAAACAAATACCCCAGTATGTCAAAGTGGGAGGCAGTTTCTTCCAATGGACCCATTTCTGTTAAAGAGAGAGAGGACGCCCTGAGGGACATCTTTCTTGCCACGCAGCAAGGTGTAAAATTTCAGGACTCCACTCAAAATCGTCTGGTGGTCTATAAAGATCCAAGCACTGGACTGCTAGTCGCTGGTGGGCGTGTTCAGAGCTTTAGAAATGAAAACAGGGGAGTTCCTCTGTTACCTTAGGATGCCTGGGTGTCCACGTTGCTGGCTCGTGAGGCTCACGGTTGGAGTCATGATGGAGTGGGTGGCAGGAACATTGCTTAAGATGAGGTGCAAAGCGTGAGTCATCAAAGGCAGAAGGGTTGCTCAAAGGGTCGTTGACGGCTGTGTGTTGTGTACGAAGATACGGGCAAGACGTTGCCAGCAGGTGATGGCTGACCTACCCCCTGAAAGGACACAGCCTGCAGCACCATTTCAGTTTACCACTGTGGATCTCTTTGAAGAAGAAGAAGAAGAAGAAGATTTTTGATTTTTACAAAACCATTTTTTATTTACAAATCACACAGGGACGCAGAAAGCCCTGTGTAGAGACACATAGAATAACAATAAATACATAAATAAATAAATAAATATTAGAGGAGCAGCAAGTACAATTTATCCCACAAGGGGTTGTGCAAAAACCAAGCGGTTGTCAATGACAGTGCATAAAACATTCTCGTGGCACCATATTTCCTGAAATTTGTCGAGGTCATTTATCATTTTGTAGAAGTCAAACTCCCACCTCAGCCTAGACCGTACATTACTGCGCCACACAGAGGCGGCCTCCCAGTCTCCAGATTTGGCCATTTTATTCTTTCTTGATATGTAAATAGCCATCTTGGCCTCACCACAAATAAAATTTAAGAGCTGCCACTTGCTCCGAGCAGCCTTTCTGTACCCCGCACCAAAAATAAAAGATCTAGATGAAAAAGTTTCATTAAAACCATTAAAAACACCTTTCATCACCTTAAAAAGCACAGTGAGTCTCTCACACTCACTGTAAGTGTGGAAAACAGTTTCCCGCCCGGGACAAAACGGGCACCGGTCCGACACAGCATTGTTCATTTTTGAGAGGAGAGCGTTCAGGGCGACGGCTCCATGCAGGATCCTCCACTGGAGGTCCCCGGTCCTCTTCTTCAGGGGGGGTTTGTAGAGCACCCTCCAGCAGGGGCGGGCACCATCCCCTCCCAGTCGATCAGCCCACACACTGGTGTTCCTGTTCGACAGTCCTCTCCTGTTTAGTACCCTCACACAGTTGTTGTATAGGATCTTCTTATCGATTGCTGCCAGGGAGAAGGCCTTTGCTGGTCTGAGGAGAGGACCGTCTAGATTCCCGAGGTGGGCAACCAGCCTGATCTCCGGGAAGGGGTCCTCGCTGTCGGGTTCGGCCCCCCGGCCGTAGTCCTCCAGAATACGCCTCTCTCTCGTGCTGAGTCTGTTCCTCCATAACCGGAGCACCCCCTTAGCTGCCTGGGTAGAGCGGATGCCTAGCAGGGAACCCACTGCCTCCGCACCCGTTAGGTCTGGCCCTGCCACGGCCACTACGTGCTGGAGGAGTATGGTCCGGGTCCGCCACAGTGCAGCCGTCAGCCTCGGCGGGGCTTCGGCCGAGACGTCCAGCCTGGCTCCGTGCACCGTGGGTTCCCTTAGCAGCCAGTACAGAGATTCAGAGCTGGTTCTTTTCTCAACTTTAAAAAGGGCCCATGCCTTAACAACACTTTGATAAAAAGGAGGTAGCCCATTTAACTTTGCGAATTTAAAGTCAGTTAAAAACAGAGCATCATCCAGCCCCAAGTTACTCACCCGTCTGAAGACACATCTGGCCACATCTCTCCACATTAGGTCTGCCGGCCCTGTTAAAAACCTCTGTACAAACTGTATTCTAAAAGCGGCGGTCCTGCTGGCTAGGTGGATGAGGCCCTGTCCTCCCTCCTCTCTGGGCAAGTACAACACCCCCTGCTGGACCCAATGCATGCCGTCCCAAAAGAAGGCCAGAACTCTTGTCTGCAGTTGTGCTAGTAGCCCCGAGGGTGGCTCCATGCAACTGAGCCGATGCCAGAGCACAGAGGCCACCAGGTTATTGAGGACAAGAGTTCTGCCTCTGTACGACATGCGGGGGAGGAGCCATTTCCATTTTTGAATTTTTCCATCTACCTTTTCCAACGTGTCGAGCCAATTTTTCTTTTCAGTTTCTTCATCCCCAATAAAAATACTGAGGTACTTTAGGCCGTCCCTCCGCCAGGCAAGGTCCTGGGGAAGGACCGGCAGACCATTTGTCCACCTGCCAACGGCCAGGGCCTCACTCTTCTGCCAGTTGACCCTGGCCGCGGACAGGCGGTTGAATAAAACTGTTAAATTAGATAAAACATCTACGTCCCTCTGGCTTCGCACCACTACTATTAGATCATCTGCGTAGGCAGATAAAACAATTTTTCTGTAAAAGGACGGTAAAAACAGGCCATCCACGTTTGCACGGACCCTAGAGAGAAGGGGTTCGAGGGAGAGAGCGTAGAGCATTCCAGAGAGGGCACAGCCCTGCCGGACGCCTCTACGCACTCTGAAGGGAGCACACAGACTGCCATTAAACTTCAGCATACTCGCAATGTCACAGTACAGGACGCGGATCATTGCTATAAAGCCAGGGCTGAACCCGAACCTCTCCATCACCTTCCAGAGGAACTGGTGTTCAACCCGGTCAAAAGCCTTTTCCTGGTCTAACGAAATGAGACCAGTATCAACGTCCAATGATCTGGAGACCTCCAAAACATCCCGAATTAGGTGGACATTATCTCCTATGGACCTGCCGGGCACACAGTAAGTCTGGTCCCGGTGGATGACCTGCTCCATAGCTTCCCTCAACCTGGAGGCCAAGGCCTTGGACAGAATCCTATAATCCAGACACAGCAGAGACACAGGGCGCCAGTTCTTAATCTCCTGCAGGTTGCCCTTTTTTGGCAGGAGGGTGACCACCACTCTCCTGCAGGACAACGGCAGGGAACCCGCGGCCAGGCTTTCGTTAAAGACCTCCAGCATGTCGCGGGCCACAATGTCCCAGAAGGTTCTAAAGAACTCTACCGTGAGCCCGTCGACACCTGGAGCTTTCTTTCCCTTCATCCCGAGCAGTGCGGCGTGGAGCTCGTCGAGCTGCAGCGGCCTGTCCAGCAGCGAGTTTGTCTCCTCAGAGACCCGAGGGAGGCCCCCGCAGAACTCGTCGAACAGGCCATCGTCGCTGCAGTACTCGGTCTCGTAGAGCGAGGAAAAGAATTCCACTGCTCGCCGTCTTATCTGGCCCGGCTCCACGAGTTCCTGCCCTGTGCTCGAAAACAGTGAATGGATCATTTGGTTCTGCCCGCGCCTTCTCTCCAGCCCAAAAAAGAAGCTAGAGGGAGCATCCATCTCCGTGATGTCCTGAGAGAGAGAAATGGGGTACTTCTTGTCAAAGTGACAGGTTGACCTTTCCCTGAACCCGCCCACATCTGTTCCCCCCCCCACCTCCCTTTCCCGCCTTTCCCGCCTTTCCCGCCTTTCTCCCTTTCCCGCCTTTTTTTAATAAGGGCAACAGTTACAAAACAGTTACAAAACAGTTTTGCCATAGTCCTGGCATAGCCATCTGTGGACAACATGAGTAGTTCTACATCCGTGATTGGTGAGACGGCTGTGACCGTTATAAGAGAATTGTGTGGAAAAGTAGTTGAAAAATCCACGGTGTTTGTACAGCGTTCTCAGGCGTCACCTTCTGAGCCTTTGCAGCAAGAATGGTCTTTGGAGCCTTATAGTCAAACAGGGAGTTTTGGGTATGTGTTCCGTTACAAGACGGGGGAGCTGATTCTCTATCAGCGGGAAGAATCTTCCAGTGAGGGGCCTATGTTGTCGGCTACGATGTCTTCCAATGACTGGGGTGTGTTGAAACTGATCAAACCGAGAATGGTGTGTGTGACTGAAGAAGGCTGTGAAGAAAGAAACAACACAGAACAGAAACCTTCCACAGAACAAACATTTTGTGAAACATTTGTGAAAACTAGAGAAGAGAAAACTATTGGAGAAAGTTAGACTGTTAGAACCCTAACACTGTGGTTCAGAAGAAAAGAGAAAAGAGTTGGTGGCCTCAAGTAAGAAATTTAGGGGCCTACGTTGTCTTCCGGTGTCCGAGGTGTGTAACTGAAGAAGCTTAAATCCCGTGGAGACCTGGAGGCCCTCCTGGAGAAAAACATTCTTAACATGAGTTATATCGCCTGAGCCTGTTGTTTGGTAGAGTTCCCGTGTAGGGAGGTATCCCCATGGGAGTTACATCACCACCAGTTGGTCCACCGGGGCAATCGTCAATATCAGACTTTTCGGCGCCAATCAACTTTTTTTTTTTTTTTTTTCCTTCTCGCCAAGCATTGTAAAGCGAATATATACATGATCATCTCACAGTCATTAGCTCAGTCCTCCAGAACTTCATCGGAAGCTTCACCGTCTGCGAGCGCGTGTAACAAACAAAGATGGCTGCAAAGATGACTACCGGTAAGCCTCAAATTCTTCCCAAACTTTTTCTCTGTAGTTTTCTAAATAGTTTTAGAAAACTATTAATGAATGAACTATTAATGATTAACTACTATTTACGAATAACTGTGTTTTAGAAGTTACAGTAGAGGTTCACCATATGCCAATTTATCCTGGTAAGCAATCCGTGATCTTTTTAACCTGAAAGTTGTTCTATTTTTATTCTAGATTTTTAAGTGTAATTTTCTGTATCTTTAAAGTCAGCGCCGATGAGTTTGAAGGAATAACCCTCACGCAAACAGACATTGGTATAGTTTCTTTTAAATGATTAACTCAGTTTGTTTTTTTTTTGTTTTGTTTTGTTTTGTTTTTTATGAACAGCTCAGTTGTTCATAGATTGCTGAAATATAACTTTTTATGATACATTTTTCAGATCTGTTAGCCAGGGCTGAAAGATTGGTATCCGAAGACAACCAAGAAACTGAAAAAGCAGTAAAAGCATTGCTGTGTTCTGAAACCCCACTCCCCGTGCAGGGGACAAATTGCTGTGTAACTGAAATTGGTGAAATTGAGATTGAGAGGGAAACCTCGGCACTTCAACATGGGACTGACTCAAGTAAGCAGACGAACAAACTCTCCAGAAGACGTGTGAGACAGCCAGGAGGACCGAAGTCGACTGTACAAGGTAATATATTTATCTGTGATTAGAAGTATATACAAAATATGTGCCGTTTTGATGATTTGTATTTTAACGATTTTCCCCTCTGTCTAAACAGAACCATCAAAACAGAACCTTCAAACGTGCGCCTCTCTGAGCACTGTGACTCCCACGGCCTTTCCACCCTCCCGTGAACCTTCTGCCCCTGCGAGGAGACGTAGAATACGGCAAGCGTGTACCACTCTGACCCCTGTACTTACAGCGGCACCCACGGCAGCTCCACTCTCCCTTTCACCAGATCCTTTCGAACCTGCGAGGCCGATAAGGAGACGTAGGAACCAGAGACACAAGTCTAACATTGTCAGGAGATTGTTTGATGGTATATTTTATACTATATCTTCTTGACTAATAATAATATTAATATATAAAAAAAATAATAACTCATCTCTCATCTAATTACAGATTCAGGGTTGAGATTAAACGAGAGCGTTCCTGAACCGTCCTTCGACAGGGTGGAGGGGGATACGGGGGGCAACGATCATCCCCAACAACAGCACAAGCACCACGAGAGCGTTCGTCAACCGTCCTTCGACAGGGTGGAGGGGGATACAGTCGGATACATTCATTCCCAACAACAGCACGAGCACCACGAGAGCGTTCCTGAACCGCTCTTTGACAGGGTGGAGGGGGATACAGGCTGCTACATTCATTCCCAACACCCCCAAGACAAGGTAGTGCTGGAGATTTTCAATAATGTCATACGGTATATTGTTTCCTCCAATTGTAACCAAAGGTGTACTAAAACAGTGTTGAAAAAGCTGTAATTTTTTTTTTTCCTTTTTCTGTCTTTTGTTTAAGATATGGATGAGGATTTCAATGTTGAATATTTTAATCAAGTACCGAATGCTTTACAAATAGCTGTTGATCAATTAAGTGAAATTCCAATCTCCATTCCAATAAATTTACAATTTACAGAAGCGATAATTGATGCTCCCGAAAGCCCTAACGCAGCAGAGCAAAATGAAAACGTCCTAGAACTTGACACCTTACAACTCATAAATGATGCCCTCGAAAACCTTAATGCAGTTAATGCAGTAGAGTTTGAAAATCATTCTCCTTCATCAGCTCTCCACACGCAAAGTGATCATGTCTTACACGCGGTAACAATCAGATCAGAGACGGATTCAGCAGAGACACAATCGGCTCTTCCTAACCCCCCTCCTGAACAGGATGAGAGGCCAGGAGAAGGGGGGTCAGAGAGCAGACCCTCACCCCTTACACACATGGCCCCTCCTAAACTTTCTCCTCAGCAAGGGGGAGGAGGGCTAGGAGAAAATCCATCCGATCTCTCTCCTGAGCGGGGTGAGAGGTTTTTTAATGATTTTAACACATGGAGAACAAGACGCTCCTTTAACATTCCCACTCGGGGAAATGTGCCTGACATTGCAACATTCTATCGAGATGTAACAGGGGTTATCAGCGAATTGGTGGATGTTGCCAGACGACATAGTAGTCGCAATGATTTAATACAGTTGGAGGTGGTGGGTGAAAACGTACACAATCATGTTACAGTTGCTGTGGATGAACAAGGTGAAAATATTCTACCGGCTTTTAATGGAATGCTAGATCGGATTGTGCAGTCAAACGGTATCATTTCATCGGATGAGAATATAGAATTCATCCTTCACGTGGTGCAGAACCCAGGAGGAGGTGCCAAACGTAAGATGGAGAAAACTCTAGACTGTGAAATCATTGACAAAAAAAGACGTCACTTATTTATTGTAGACAACAGAGACAACCAGCTTTGCTTCGCCATCAGTCTAGCTCACGTTATCTACCCGAAACTTACTGAAAGAGAATGCCTTGATATTGCGAGGAAGTTGCAGCATCAGGCTGGTTTAAATGATGAGACCCCCGTCACTTTCAGTGACATTGGTAAATTTGAAAATATTCTGGGGCGTAAAATTGTTGTGTTTTACAGAACATGCCACAGTAAACCCCCTCTCACATTATGAGACAAAATTCTCTGATCGTTCCAATCAGTTGTTTCTCTTTTTACTACAAAATCACTATTATGGGATAAAAAATCTCAAAGCCTTCCTGGGGTCGTCAGTCTGTAATTATTGTTACAAGACTTTTAAGCACCCCTATACCCACTTTTGTAAAGGTTACTGCGCAGTGTGCAACGATCCTGCCTGCCCCACAGAAGG